>NC_091130.1:35138989-35431489 GCF_040183065.1 Periplaneta americana | reverse complement strand
AGTGTTAATGGAAAAATAAAGTAATGACTGTGTAAAATAATAATAATAATAATAATAATAATAATAATAATAAATAAAAATGATACCTAAGAAACTAATTCTTTGCATTTAAAATATATCTAAACAAACCTAATTTTAAACAACTGAGGACTAAGACTACCCCTGATTTCGAGCGGCAGCGAATTCCATGAGCGGGCCATGGCTATTGAGAAAGAACTTGAGTACAGAGATGTCTGATGACGTAGTATTGATAGCAACAGATTGTGCTGTGAACGTGTATTACGATTATGATGTGAAGCTAGGAGAGTAAACCGAGAGGCAAGGTAGTTGGGTGTAGAATCATGTATAATTCGATATAACAGGCAAAGAGAATGTACTAAACGTCGATCTTGCAAGGAGAGCCAGGAGAGTTGTAGAAAATATTCCGATATATAATCATGTCGGCGGATATTGAAAATAAATAGGACGCAGACATTATGTACACGTTGAAATTTTTTGAGAAAGTTCAGAACTTAGGTCGCTATATAAAACATCACAATAGTCAAAGTGAGGCATTACAAGAGTCTGTACTAGAATTTGTTTGAGTTTAGTAGGAAGGAAACACTATTTCATCCAACCTCGCCAGTGTGTACTATGGCTGTACACAAAGTCGCGGGAAAGCGTTTATTTTGATATGCAGGCTGTAATTTCCCGAATTCCAGCAATACTTGACCAACACAGCACAGAATCTGCCCATCCTATACATTCAGTCGACTCTAATAAAATGTCACTAATGTTTCCAGAGTCTGCTGCTCAGACATATGACATCACATATGCTCAAATTATATTATTACTAGTGGCTTGTGCAGCAAATGCTGCAAACTGAGTTCATTAGACGTTCAAATAAATATTTTTCAGATTTATTTCCAATGAAGAATACCAGACATTCTGAAAGTTATTTGCTTCCATAATAATGAAAGATACTCTCTCTCGAGCCAATACTGAAGAGAACCACGCATATAAATATCTACACCACACCGCCATTAATTATATGAAAAAGACCCAACCCCACTTGATTAATAGGCCTAACTATAAAAATATTTGATTTTTAATATTATTATCCTACGCAAGTTTTATAGCTTTCAGTAACATATATTATATATACTATATAGCCGCCACTCAGTAAAATATAGAAATCAAAATCTAATATAAGTTATTCTCTACATATACTTATATAACCCCAAAACGTTTCACAGCATTAATATGTATAATTAATGAAAAATAGTCACATCATGGCATTAACTGCAATAATATTTCATTTCTAATGGTAATAATGTCATCAAACCACCTAAGTTTTGTAGTTTTTAATATCCAATACACAGCTGTACCCAGAAAATTACACACCACAGAATCGAACCTGTAAATTATTTTTAGTGAGTTAAGCTTTTAATAACCAATTTAATTTGAGCTCTAAATATGTCAGCATTCTTGCAGATCATGGCCTTCGTGTAATATTGTTTACTGTAGTGTGTGTTTTGTTTTATTCTGAAATGCAACACAGCCGACTTGATGCTCGCTACGCTAAAGCGAAGGGAACATCAAGTCGGCCGTGAATGCAACTAGCTAGTTCTCAAAACTGACAACAGATGGATTTTGGAAAATAGGAAAATTATGTAGGAAAATTGACATTTCACTGAAAACTACTATTTTTCCGAAAAACTTTGGGTTCCAAGCTTCAAAATGAGGGGCCATTTATTAAAACCCGTTCAGCCGTTTTCCCGTAATTTCCATTACCAGTTCAAATTATATATATAGGTGATGTACCGAAGTACATAAGATATTTCCGTGCAGGAATTCTGCGTCAGCAAGTAGAGCTGAAAACCCGGGTTCGAGTCCCGGTGCCGGAGAGAATTTTCTCTGCTTTATCCATATTTCATCACATGTGTTCAAGTTAATTAAGATCACATTATATGAATAGCATTTACTTTAATACCAACGATGTTTCTTATTGCAAATTCGGTTGACAATCCTTATTATGTCTGAACGAGTCTAGTCTCATGTAATTTGATCTCATTAAGTTCTGAGAATTTTGGGGGAAATTAACGGCACAATCATAACGTTTTCATCTTTTGGTGGAAATTAAGTTATTTGATTGAAATAAAAATTAAGTTTTTATAGGCTTACATATATTTATTTTCTACTTCATTTTTACCTGTATTTTTTTTAATTATTTTCGTTTACGTAGTGCATTTTTATTATTATTCGGTTGAGAAGCTCTTATCATCCAGTCTGCTGTCCAAAAATCTGAAAGTTAGAATTTATAAAACAGTTATATTACCGGTTGTTCTTTATGGTTGTGAAACTTGGACTCTCACTCTGAGAGAGGAACATAGGTTAAGGGTGTTTGAGAATAAGGTGCTTAGGAAAATATTTGGGGCTAAGCGGGATGAAGTTACAGGAGAATGGAGAAAGTTATACAACACAGAACTGCACACATTGTATTCTTTACCTGACATAATTAGGAACATTAAATCCAGACGTTTGAGATGGGCAGGGCATGTAGCACGTATGGGCGAATCCAGAAATGCATATAGAGTGTTAGTTGGGAGACCGGAGGGAAAAAGACCTTTAGGGAGACCGAGACGTAGATGAGAGGATAATATTAAAATGGATTTGAGGGAGGTGGGATATGATGATAGAGACTGGATTAATCTTGCACAGGATAGGGACCGCTGGCGGGCTTATGTGAGGGCGGCAATGAACCTTCGGGTTCCTTAAAAGCCATTTGTAAGTAAGTAAGTAAGTGCATTTATATATATTGAAGGATGTGAAGAAAGCAATGTGCGTAAAACGTTTACGAGAACGGGAATCGGAAAATAGAAAATGGGAGGAATAATATAAAAGTGTAGACTTTGGGCACAAGAAGTTGCTGCTAATGTTTTATTACTTAAACTTGTTTAGTATTTACTGACTTTTAGAATCATCACGTTATGTGCTAAAGCTAAGGGCTGTTGGACATTTTAAGGAAACTACATTGTGTGCAAGTAACATGTATTTTATTTATTTAAATTTAAATATACAGAATAAAGAAATATAATTACAAAACAAACAAGAGAAATAGAAATAAAATAATACAAGCAATATAAAAAGAAGATACAGTAGTATTAACAAAATTTGAGACCAAATGAGCAGCGCTCGTGCTCGGTCGCAGTTCAGATATAATATTAAAATAAATAATAATAATAATAATAATAATAATAATAATAATAAAAATAAATAAGTAAAATAAAATAGGAACTAAAATATAATTACAGCGGCAATGGAATTATATAATATAATATTAACACTAGAGAAGAATAAATATCGCACGTGAAAAGAAGGATTAATATATATTTCAAAATTATAGAATGCAAATATAATATAGCTTGATTAATTCATACACATATGCTATATGCTATATGTCTGTGAATTATTGTGATTTAGTAATAGAGTGGAGAGGATTTTTCCATTGTTGGTGATAAAAATATAAAATATAATTATTCTCAACTTTCCAAGATTGATTCTATCATATCTTAAGCATAACAAAATATAATATAATATAATATAATATAATATAATATAATATAACGTGACGTGACGTGACGTGACGTGATATGATATGATATGATATGATATGATATGATATGATATGATATGATATGATATGAAAATAATAATCCGTGGGGCTACAGCCCATGAAGGTCCAGTCGGCTGCTGGCCTCACGTCCACATGCCGAAGCAGAAGTGGACGATCATCCAACCAGAATTGAGGTATCGTGTGGTTAGCACGATGATCCTCCCAGCCTTTATAGCTGGCTTACGCAACCGGATTTCGCTACCTATCGTAGCTCCCCAAGTGTATCACGATGCTGGGTGGACACTGCTCTCATACACTAGCCGAAATTTCATGAGAAAATTTCTTCCCCCATGAGGACTCGAACCAGCGCGCATTCCGTAACGCGAGTCCTAGGCAGGATGCCTTAGACCACGACGCCACGGTGCGGGACATAATATAGTATTATAATATAATGTAATGTAATATAATATAATACAATACAATATAATACTACTATAATATTTAATTATATTATACTGTACTATACTGTAGCGTATAAATTATATTCTATTATATTGAAATAGCTTATGAAATGAGAACAGTATTATTATGTACACAATTCCTTTTCTCTCTCTCTCTCTCTTTTGTACGGGAGAGGGACCCTAAGGCTTGCACTGCAGCCTTAGGCTTGTTGTGCTTACCACTCCTATTCTGTGAATGATAGTGTAGCCGAACAGCCGCGCTCTTGTACAAGTACAGCACGCCGCGCCTTGAACTGAAGCCGGGCTATGGTATGGATGATGATGATATGTGAATTAATGATGGCGAAATAAGTCCGAGATCCAACACCGAAAGTTACCCAGCAATTCTGCTTCAATTGGTTGAGAGAAAACCTCAGAAAAACCCCAACCAGGATTTGAACCCGGGACCGCTCTTTTTATGGTCAGACGTGCTAACCATTTCTCCACAGCTATGGACTCACAATCCCTTAGACAAATTTTGTTTAATTTATATGATTCAGTAATATTTAATTTTGAATGAAATAAGGATATAATCAGTGTAGTTTGGAATTCCCTGTTCTTTCTTTTATGGGCATCACAGTCCCGCGTGCAAAGAGGTAGCGCCGGTTTAAATTGCCGGCAACTTTAAGCCAACCTTCATATTAGGGTATAATCAAAAGGGTTGCATGCCGCAACGTATTCGCAATTCGATCGTTGTTCCACGCAGAAAAGTAACGTAAAATGGTCCGCAAATAGCAAGGATAACGATCCGAGAACTTGAATTAACAATGAGGCTCGGAACATTTTGGAGTAACTTGATTGTCGACGGTAATTTGCGAAGTTACGTCAAGTTAGTGGCAACCAGTGGCCAGGAAATTTAATTTGACCAGTTCCCAGTAAGTGTATCCGAAACTTGAAAATAATTATCCATAACTACATACTCTGCAAGTCTTTGTGAACTAAAACAGAACTGTCATGTACGGAAAAATTTGTTATGGTGTCACTACATACTACTTTCTCATTACACTTCACGAAACTTTTCGCGACAATTAATTTCTGTAATTTGAATTTTTACAGAAAGTTTGAAGAACTTGCATAATAATAATAATAATAATAATAATAATAATAATAATAATAATAATAATAATAATGGCTTTATTTAACCTGGCAGAGTTAAGGCCGTAAGGCCTTCTCTTACACTCAACCAGGATTAAAACTTGCTTACACAGTTGAACATAAAACTGGATCATAATTAAGTAATTACATACTGATACATAATGAGATCAAAAGAGGTAGTTACATAAAATTTACCTCATAAAATAAAAATAAACATAGTGAAATACATATTAATTTGTTAGAATCAAATACGAATCACATAAAAACAGAAGCCCATAATTCAATAAAAAAAAAGAAAAATGTACACAGTAAAAATAAAAATAAACACATTAGTATACATGTTAGTATTAGATTACAATTAAGTAGGATTTACATAATTAAACCAGAAACCGACAATTGAATAAAATGTACACAAAAATAGATTAATAATAAAAAACAACACAGTGGGATACATATTGGCATTAAGTGATAAATAAACACGATTTAGATAATAAAAATAAGAAAAAAAATAAATAAATACAGTGGAACACATTTGCAACGCGTTAGGTCTGGCAACTCATCATAAGATATTTTTCTAATTTACATTTAAAGGCAATTAAAGTTCGGCAGCCCTTGACTTCAGGCGGCAGAGAATTCCAGTGACGAGAAGTAGCAACAGTGAAAGATGAAGAATAAAGAGATGATGTGTGGAGTGGTATTTCTAGCGTGTTATCATATTGTGACCGAGTATTTAAGTTATGATACCGAGAAAAACTGTGGAAGCGGACAGATAAGTAAGAGGGAGTAGAGGTGTGCAAAATTCGGTATAAGAGAGAAAGGGAATGTAACTTTCTCCTCTCATTTAACCTGAGCCACAATAATTTATCGAAAGAAGGCGAAATGTGGTCGTAGTAGCGGACATTACAAATGAAACGAACACGCATTATGGACACGTTGCAGTTTCTGAGATCACTGAATAAAGCGTCACAATAATCGAAATGAGGCATAATAAAGAGTCTGTACAAGCGTCTGCTTTAATTTAGCTGGATAGTGGTACAATCTTTTTAATGAGTGAAGAGTGGAAAATACTTTCTTGCATGTGTGTTTGATATGCTTGTCCCAGGTAAGGTTAGATTCAAAATGAACTCCCAGGTTTTTTACAGTTGAACTGAATGGAATGATCGCTTTATTCAGAGTCACAGGAGGAAGGTTGAGCTTATTAATATCGGGGATTAATCTTTTATTCGAAAATAAGATTGCCTGTGATTTAAGAATATCCTTTACGATTTTGATGAGTAGGAGACAACGTTGAGAAATAATGTTCTTGGAAATCTCTTGTATTTACTAAGGAAACTAGTTGGATTAATTGTCGGCCTCGGTAGCGTAGTCAGTATAGCGCTGCCCCTCTATGCTCGAGGTTGCGGGTTCGATCCCGGCCCAGGTCGATGGCATTTAAGTGTATTTAAATGCGCCTGCGGTACAAAACTCCTGCACAACGGCGACGCTGATATAACTTCTGCAGTTACGAACGTTGTTAAATAAACCATCATTTAAAAAAATTAAAGTTGGATTAATTAAAAATGTGTCTCACGTACAGTGAAATGTACAGCAGAGTCCGTATAGGCAAGTGATATTCAGCTTTGATTCGCGTCCTTGAGATTATGACGTGAACCTCTCTTTACTTGGCGCGTGGAGTACCTGCTGGTATTACTCAACCGAGGCGAGTGGAGACGCGGGGGTAATGTGAACTATCGCGATGATGCTATACGAACGCGGGAGCAGTACAAGTGGCGCTCCGGACTGCAGGAATCCACTGGCCTTGGTCGAATAATATTTGAGCCGTTGAGAGCGAAAGTGATGTAAGTCAAAAATGGGTAATGTGGGTTAAAGTAAACATTCTGTAAAATATAGCGCAAAGTAGCAATTAATATTCAATTTATTTAAACTATTAGAAGTCAGTGAATACCACGAAAAACATATTAATTGCTACTTTGCGCTGTATTTTACAGAATTTTTAATTTAAACCTCATTGCCGAATTTTGACTTACACCACTTCTGCTCTGAACGGCTAATTTGGTTGTGTTCGAATGTCAACAACAAGCCTCAGTGTCGGAAAATGCCACCGCTAATATAATTGTAACATTATGCTACTCTGTCCAAATTTCAAGATCTTAACGTAAATGCAATTTTAAAATGAATGCGAAAGTGAATTTTTATTATAGAATGAGGAGATAATGTGTGATGATTCTTATGTTGTAGATATGCTTTTACTATGGTCTGTCCAAATCAACTTCCGACCTGACAAATGGCGCCTTTAGCATGTTACCATGGCAACCATTCAAATCAACCAATCACAAGAGACGCGTAACCATGGTAACGGGACGGTGTTGCCTTGTCTATATTTACAAGTTGTACGTGAATACCAGGGCCTAGTGGTGAATACAGTGGCCGGAATGACTGAGTTGGCTGGTTAACGCGTGCTTTGTGCGAATTAAAAATATTATTTAGTTGTATTATTGTTTTAGTGTATCGATAATTATTATGTTTAAATTATATTACACTATTATCTTCGTTGTCATTGGTGGAGTGTGTGTTTTCTAGTTTCTGATGACTTGTGGAATGTCGGAAGGAAGGAAGGAAGGAAAGGCAGGCGGAGAATAAAGAATATTGGACAAGGTGCCCCGTTAAAGAGTCAAGCGCGAGAGATGGTGTGTTATGTAAGAGAGTATTTTGGCAGGAAAAAAGATAATGGCGGGCCTCTTTTACCTTTGGCGCAAGTCGTAATGAGAACTGTTGCTTGTGTTAAAATTAATAAGAGCACTGTTACCAATATTTGAAAAGAAAAAGGCAGTGCAGATTTTTAATTATAAATATTTTTACAGTTTACAATTTTTTCAACGCCTTTCTAACAATATTACATTGAAGAATACCAACACTCATAAAAGTCATGTCATTTTGTGGGAAATTCTCTGTACCAAGCAAAATCTGTTTGAATAATAAAATAATAGAAAGAGTAAATACCTTCACTTATCTTGGCTATACACTATCACCTTATGATGAAGTAGATATTGCTGAAAAAAAATATGTAAATATAATAAAACAATGGGGATCATTAATAAAATCATGAAACCCTCACTAGTACAAAGACACACAAGAATAGGCTTGTATAAAACCTTAGCACAGCCAGTATTAAGCTATGGTAGCGGAGTGTGGACTGTGAAGAATAAAGATGTCAGTAGAATAACAGCAAGTGAGATGATGTTTATGAGAGCAACAGCTGGATATACTCGCTGGGATCATAAAAAAAATGAGGACCTAATGCAAGAACTTCAAATAGAACCCATTATGCAGTTCATCAGCAAATATATGAACTTCAGTGGAAGGGTCATCTCGAACGAATGAATCGATGCAGAATTCCAAAAGCACTGCTTCATTACCATCCATATGGCAAAAGATCTCTAGGCCGTCCAAAGAAGAGATGGACTGAAAATTCTAGTTTGAGACCGTAACAGACCACTTGGCCTAATACTTGTTAGGAAGATGATGATGATGATGATGATGATGATAAAACTGTTTTTACAGCTTACAGTCCTTTCGACGCTTTTCTAACGGTATTTACATTGAAGAATACCGGTACTACTACTACTACTACTACTACTAATTATTATTATTATTATTATTATTATTATTATTATTATTATTATTATCATTATTATTACTATTATTATTTTTATTATTATTATTATTATTCTATTATTATAGGCTAATAAAAATAATAATGTACACAAATTTTAATGTCTTGTGTTCAACAAATTGGTTAGAAATCTATGTGTTCATGTCAGCCGTTCATTACTGCACTCTATCGGCAGCGCGCTCGCTTACACGAAAGATGGGCAACATGACAACATTGCTCCCCCTTCTCTATAAGCTGTCAAGTCGGAAGTAGTTTTGGTCAAGGTATAGGTGCATAATTAATTAACAATTATTTAATAATTAATAACATTTTATTTTTCTTCTACCTACTTACCTACCTACCTACCTACCTACCTACCTATCTATTTATTTTAGGAAATTCCTCTTCTCGAGCTAGAAATTGAGGATTCCATAAGCGATCTGGGATTCATCAATTACGTATTTGCGCGGAAGTAATAAATATATAACTGATGTTTTTTAGATGTCAAAGCATTTTTCTTCTACCTACTTACCTACCTACCTACCTACCTACCTACCTACCTATCTATTTATTTTAGGAAATTCCTCTTCTGGAGCTAGAAATTGAGGATTCCATAAGCGACCTGGGATTCATCAATTACGTATTTGCGCGGAAGTAATAAATATATAACTGATGTTTTTTAGATGTCAAAGCATTCCTATACTCCTTAGATTTATGGAAATCCCAGCTTTTATTAAAAGAGCTTCACCATTTTGAATGTTAAAATCGCTAAATATATATTTTCTCTCTATTTTCCCTCTATTTTCTCTTCTGGTTTCTCTCTTGTCCTCTTTATTTTCTGTCTGTTTTGTGCTCTATTTTCTCTTCTATTTTGTGCTCTATTTTCTCTATATTATCTTATCACATGAGTGAACAATATTGGAATCAATGAATAAATTGACAGGTGCATAGTTTTACTATGCTGCATATCCCTACGTAGAACTATGTGTGGGTGTGATCATTGTCGACATATATGTGTGTAATATATACAGGATGTTTCAAAAATACTGGGCATAATTTCAGGTATGTATTTCCCACATGTAGACAATCAAAATAGTTCATTACAACATGTGTCCGAGTTATGGCTTTCACAACATTGAAATTCACCGGAACGTTTTTCTTTCCGCAGGTCGTTGCTGTCAAAGGAGACATTAAGAGGGCACTCTGACAGTTCATTCCGAGGCGAAGGTTACATTCAGTGTTGTGTAGGCGTTAGACTGTGCGACATGTATTCAAATCAAGAGCTGGCAGAGATACACTTCATGTACGGTAAGGCGGACGGCAATGCTGCGCTGGCTCGTCTTTTGTACCAGGAGAGGTATCCACAGCGACAATGTCCAGATAGGAAGACATTTGTACGTCTCCATTTCCGTCTGTGCGAGTATGGAAAATTTAACTTTCCTGGTTTGGGAAGGGGACGACCAAGATCTACAACTCCAGAAGTACAGGAGGAGATTCTGGAGGCTGTGAACATGACTCCTTCTATCAGCACACGAACGGTAGCGTTGCAAGTCAATGTTCCTCATACGACTGTCTGGAGACTGTTGAAAGAGTATCAATTGTATCCTTATCATTTGCAACGTGTACAGACCCTGTCACCAGCAGATTACCCTGCACGAACGAGTTAGGTTCTGTCAGTGGTTCTTGCAGCAGTGTGGTGTAAATCCGAACTTTCCTGCCTTAGTATTATTTACAGATGAAGCACAGTTCACACGAGATGGCATAACAAATTTCCACAATCAGCATGTATGGGCGTATGAAAACCCAGTGCAACTGTTCCATCTCATCACCAGGTGCGGTTCTCCCTCAACATGTGGGCCGGTATCATTGGTGATCGATTAGTTGGACCCCATGTACTTGTAAACAGACTTACGGGGCAGGCGTACACAAACTTCCTGGAAGACACCATACCTCATGTTTTAGAAGACATTCCACTGAACAATTGTCAACACATTCACTTCTTGCATGCTGGCGCTCCTGCACACTTCAGTCGTACGGCTCGCCGGTACTTGGATCCAAGGTTTCCTGATCGATGGATAGGTATAGGTGGCCCAATTGCTTGGCCTCCACGCTCACCTGATCTGAACCCTCTCGATTTCTACTTGTGGGGCCATTTAAAATCATTGGTTTATTCGTCTCCGGTGCCTGATTTGGAATCCCTTCGGAATCGAATTGTGGCATGTTCTGAGGACATATGCAATACTCCTGGAGTTTGGGATCGTGTTCGCAGGTCAATGAGATATCGATGTGAGGTCTGTATTCAAGTAGGAGGTGGACGTTTTGAACATCTTCTGTAATGACAACGACCTGCGGAACGAAAAACGTTGTGGTGAATTTCAATGTTGTGAAAGCCATAACTCGGAAATGAAGCATTTCCGGACACATGTTGTAATGAACTATTTTGATTGTCTACATGTGGGAAATACATACTTGAAATTATGCCCCGTATTTTTTAAACATTCTGTATATACTTACTATACTTCATACCTTTGCGATCAGCTTTACTATGCTGCATATCTCAATGTAGAACTACGTGTCGATGCCATCACCTGTCGACAGGTACATAGCATTACTATGCTGCATATCTTTACGTAGAACTACGTGTGGATGCCATCACCTGTCGACAGGTGCGTAGCTTTACTATGATGCATATCTTTACTTAGAACGACGTGTGGCTGCCATCACCTGTCGACAGGTGCATAGCATTACTATGCTGCATATCTTTACGTAGCACTACGTGTGGATGCCATCACCTGTCGACAGGTGCATAGCTTTACTATGATGCATACCTTTACGTAGAACTACGTGTGGATTACATCACCTGTCGACAGGTGCATAGCATTACTATGCTGCATATCTTTACGTAGAACTACGTGTGGATGCCATCACCTGTCGACAGGTGCGTAGCTTTACTATGATGCATACCTTTACGTAGAACTACGTGTGGATGCCATCACCTGTCGACAGGTGCATAGCATTACTATGCTGCATACCTTTACGTAGAACTACGTGTGGATGCCATCACCTGTCGACAGGTGCATAGCATGACTATGCTGCTTATCTTTACATAGAACTACGTGTGGATGCCATCACCTGTCGACAGGTGCGTAGCTTTACTATGCTGCATATCTTTACGTAGAACTACGTGTGGATGCCATCACCTGTCGACAGGTGCTTAGCTTTACCTTGCTGCATATCTTTACGTAGAACTACGTGTGGATTCCATCACCTGTCGACAGGTGCTTAGCTTTACAATGCTGCATATCTTTACATAGAACTACGTGTGGATGCCATCACCTGTCGACAGGTGCTTAGCTTTACTATGCTGCATATCTTTACGTAGAACTACGTGTGGATGGCATCACCTGTCGACAGGTGCATAGCATTACTATGCTGCATGTCTTTACGTAGAACTACGTGTGGATGCCATCACCTGTCGACAGGTGCATAGCTTTACTATGCTGCATATCTTTACGTAGAACTACGTGTGGATGCCATCACCTGTCGACAGATGCTTAGTTTTACTATGCTGCATATCTTTACGTAGAACTACGTGTGGAATGCGTTCACCTCAATGTGAAATAAAAAACATATTTTAAAAAAATTAATCAATATTCTATACAGTGGAACAAATACCGTATGCCCACCACTGAAAAAAATTAATTACTGATAAATGCGCAAACTTTAAAACAAAGATTCAACACTCCAATCTAAATAATGCTGTATTGAATGATAAAAGAATTGTTGTAACCGGACATGACCGGCTATACTAAAATTCACATCATATTTGGAGAACTCTAAAAACATTTTTTTTTTCAATTGTAATATTTAAACCGTACTGTAACAAGAAAAATACTTTACTAACTTGTAATTGAAGTTACATTAGTAAGAACTCACCTATATGAACAGATTCCATGTATTACAACACAATAAATCATTAACAATTGGCTCTTTTTCAGCATATAGTAAGCTTCTGTGTCTACGACTGAACAGGAGCGAGATGTGCAAATCAATATTTCAGGTATAACTCCCTGTAAAGTTGATTTGAATAATTTTCAAGGGAAAAATTGTCCCGGCACCGGGCATCGAACCCGGGACCTTTGGTTTAACGTACCAACGCTCTACCAATTGAGCCACCCCGGGAACTCTACCCGACACCGATCCAATTTTTCCCTCTATATCCACAGACCTCAAAGTGGGCTGACAAAATTGGATCGGTGTCGGGTAGAGTTCCCGGGTAGCTCAGTTGGTAGAGCGTTGGTAGGAAGGTCCCGGATTGGATGCTCGGCCCCGGAACAATTTTTCCCTTGAAAATTATTCGAATCAACTTTACAGGGAGTTATATCTGAAATCTTGATTTGCATAATACACGTCACTGTTCGTTAACAGAAAACCACAATTTAAGTCACACGGAGTTAATGTGCACTCGAAGTTGGTTGCTTGACGGTTGTCAGCCCACTTTGAGGTCTGTGGATATAGAGGGAAAAATTGGATCGGTGTCGGGTAGAGTTCCCGGGTAGCTCAGTTGGTAGAGCGTTGGTACGTTAAACCAAGGGTCCCGGGTTCGATGCCCGGCCCCGGAACAATTTTTCCCTTGAAAATTATTCAGGAGCGAGAAGTGTTACGAAGAACTCATTGTTCATACCCTTTTACTGTAATATAGCTTGCCGCTTATAAAACAGTAAAAGCTGTTAATCTCAACATTCTTCAAATATTAAAGAACATAAATTAATATTCATCTATGCCTAACTAAGCAAGTCAAAATTTGATTTTTGTCCACGTAGACCGGGAAAATTGCACACTGTGCGTCGGTAGAATTAAGTGGTATCAAAATCGTATTTGGCGAAGTGAGTCTTGAGTATTTGCTATGGGATTACTTGATATTCGCTTTACAGTAGGTGAAACTCTCGGAGAAAACTCAACCAGGTAATCAGTCCAAACTGGATTCGAACCTATACCCAAGCTCAACTTTGGAGCATTTCCCTTCTTATTACGTCCACACAACGTCGGTGGTCTTTAATTGAATAGTTCAGACAATGAAAGCATTTTCATTAAGTGCGGTATCTTCTGTCATTAATCGAGTATTAAACAATCAAAGACACAAAAATTACTGATAACTATCTTCATGTTATTGTTTTCTATCAGTGAAATGAGTGCCAGATATGTGGGGAGAAGGTTACACACGCGACTTGTACTTTTGTATTCTCTATATTACAACATGGTTCCCCTGTCTTATGCCGTTTGATGTTAGCAACAGACGCCCCTTCCCAAAAAAGACCTATTAATTTTCAGGTGACTTCTTTGTTATTCTTTTCTATATTTTTTTCTGTTCTCCTGTTTTTTTACTTTAATGTGAACCTAATAATTAGAGGTTTTTATATACGTCAATGCACAAGTTGTATTTCGGTATCTCAGAGTTGAAAATAAAAACGTTCGGGGGAGGTAGGCCAGAATGAGACAGTCTTCCCGAGTGCTTAGTAATTTTGTACCGACTGCTGCCAATGCTCGTTTCGCATCAGACTTATATTACACACAACACGAGGAAAAAACCCAGGTGGAAGGAGATTCTATATAATAGAAGGTATACAAAACAAAGGCTGGAGTATATGTAGTGACAGACCTAATATTAATAGAAGAATTAGTTGTTGTTGGACAAAGTTTCGGGGATGCAATGTGCATTTAATGACAGCATACGCTAGGTAATTAAATGACTCACGCAATGAGTGTGGGAGTGGCTGTTCTTTTTTTAAAATGTAGAAGATGGGACAAGTGTTCAGAGACATACGGTTGTGCCAAGAAAGCTTCTAAATAACGATCCTTGAAACCACTTCCCGTTCGAGGGTCATATGTTTGTGATTCCAGAGTGACACTTGTTTGGTAACAGCAGGAAAGACAAAGGCAGAATGATTTTGTTCTGACTTTTACTTTGGACGGTTTTCGCATCTTGAAAGACTGTCGTGGACGACAGTTTAAGGGGAGAGGATGGTATTTTTTTTTAACTTTTTTCCTATTTGGTGAAAATTATTAATTTTTTGTATGTAGAGAGCTCATAGCTGTGGCAACTCAACCAAATAAAAATATTTTGAAAAAAAAAAAAATTATTTGGGGGCCCAAATTTGAAAAAAAAAATACCCAATGCAGGATTGTACTAAAACCGAATATATCTAAACCGTTTTTAAAGATAGAGTCAAACAGTTTTTGCAATGTATTTGCAAAAGTATGTTCTACAAACTTTCTGTAACAGAATTTTGATATTAGTCCCTACGTTTGTAAAATAAACAATTAAAATTTAGTAACAATTTTCTGATTTCCTTTCTAGCAAACAAACGGACGTATTTTTAAAACGAAATCAAATAACAAAATTCTGTTACAGAGAAAAGTTTCCTAATAGTCTAAAGAATGTGTGTTCTAAATTTAATGCATGTATCTTTAATAGTTTAGAAATTATATCCATTTTGTCTGGCAATGTAGCAAAAAAAAAAAAAAATTAAGTTACTGTGAACCGATAAAAGCGGGCGTGTGATTTAAAAATCCATAGCACAGGAAGTTTAAAAATGACGTCTCAACATCCGATAAGTATACAAGTACCCACAAAATGTTATGCAATGCATTCCACACATATCAATGTGTATTTTAAAGAAAAACATTTTTTTTTTTTGAAAATTTAATTTACCGGAAACAACAATAAAAGTGGGCGAGTGATTTAAAAATCCATAATGCAGGAAGTTTAAAAAAGGCGATCCACACATCACAGAGTATGTTAAAGATTTTTTTTTAAATTTAGTCATTTTCCATCAAAAATATCATCCTCTCCCTTTAAGGGGCCTTTCACACTAGACGATTGATCGCACCGATAATTTGACCGTAAAAGTAACTGAACAAAATACGGTGACCAACTAATGTCACTGCCAACTGTTTTTCTCTGCATTTATTAGTGATGTTGACCACTGTATGAATCAAGGGTTGTTTAATCAACTGTCCGAAGAGAGGTTTGAACCTCATAAATGACACAAATAAGGCATCATTCATGAGACAACTAAGCCAGGAGAAAATTGGACAATGTGGCCAGTTTCTATCTCCTTCATTATATACATCGTTGACTGGTAACACATTACTCTAATCAGACTTTAAATGTATACAAACAATAATTCTTCTTCCTTTGACACGTCATATCGTCAAGTGAGATGTAGGCCCCTGATAATAGATGTACAGTAGTGGCAAAAAAAAACACCGGACCGACCCTTGTAGCTAATTTCAGAGCCTTGTTCACTCCAGAGCACGAGAGACTGGTAACTAAGACTTTCGTGGTTCGAATCCTGTCTGGGAAGGAAACTTTTTTTGTTCCTTATTCAAATTTATTCCCAATACTTTTCGATAGCTGGTAAAATTCGTGTTCTGGGAATAATAAGTTAATTAAGTAGTACAATATCGCTGCAATCGAAAAGTATTGGGAATAAATTTGAATAAGAAACAAAAAAAAGTTTCCTTCCCAGGCAGGATTCGAACCACGAAAGTCTTAGTTACCAGTCTATCGTGCTCTGGAGTGAACAAGGCTCTGAAATCAGCTATAAGGGTCGGCCTGGCTTTTTTTTTTTTTGCCACTACTGTACATATCAGCCAGAACCTCAATCAAAGAGGAATCGAGGGTGTTATTGTTTAACTTCGTACGTATAAAAAGAAAACATACAAATAAGAAGTTATCAAAATTCGAAATGGTGTATGGTACCGTATGTTCACAGAACATTGAAAGCTAATGTGGCCCTCAAAATCTTGAGTTTACGGCTTAAATTATAACTAAAGTCTGCAAGTCTGTAACAAAGAAATAGAGTACGAAACTTCAACACTAAATGAAGTACAAAGGAAGAAAATTGAAAATCTAGGAGCTACTAAGGTACACTGATTAATATGTAAGACGAAACCAGTAACTTCATTATTCGCCGAACCTTCTCAACTTAGTTTTAATAAATGACTTAATACATTACAGAAAAGAAAAAGAGACAAACATATTTTACGCGTAAAGCACACTAGAGCTTCTGAGAAAGCCATGACCTAAATACATTTTCATCCATGACAGTGATGCTGGACGTCCTCGAATAATATGGGAAGATGACCGACATTCTTGAAACCGGAACGTGTCATAAAAGTTCACTCTTTCAAGGTCATTATGCCAAGAACGTCACATTGATGACGTTGACGACAATAGAAGTGTGATGACAATTACAATGATGATAATACGCAGTCGACGAGGATTACAATAATATCGAAAACAATGACGATGAAAACGACAATATATGTCGACTAAGATTACTACAATGATGAAAACGGCAATGTATTATCGACAAAGATTATTACAGTGACGTTGACAATGCTAAAAGAAAGCAATGTGGTTCTATGAATGTAATAAACCACAATGTTTCTGACAGTGGTGAAAATGACAATGCGAAATTGACGAAAATGACTACTATGACGACGATGACAATGATGAAAATGACAATGTGATATCGATGAAAATAACTACAACAATGACTTTGACAGTGATGAAATTGACAATGCGATATCGATGAAAATGTCTACAACAATGACTTTGACACTGATGAAATTTACAATGCGATATCGATTAAAATGACTGTAACAATAACTTTGATAATGATAAAAATGACAATACGATATCGATGAAAATGACTAAAACAGTGGCTTTCACAATGATGAAATTGACAATGCGATGTCGATGAAAATGACTACAACAATGACTTTGACAGTGGTGAAATTGACAATGTGATAGCGACGAAAATGACTACAACAATGGCTTTGACAATGATGAAATTGACAATGCGATATCGATGAAAATGACTGTAACAATAACTTTGATAATGATAAAAATGACAATACGATATCGATTAAAATGACTACAACAGTGGCTTTGACAATGATGAAATTGACAATGCGATATCGATGGAAATGACTACAACAATGACTTTGACAGTGGTGAAATTGACAATGCGATAGCGATGAAAATGACTACAACAATGGCTTTGACAATGATGAAATTGACAATGCGATATCGATGAAAATGACTGTAACAATAACTTTGATAATGATAAAAATGACAATACGATATCGATGAAAATGACTACAACAGTGGCTTTGACAATGATGAAATTGACAATGCGATGTCGATGAAAATGACTACAATAATGACTTTGACAGTGATGAAATTGACAATGCGATATCGATGAAAATGACTGTAACAATAACTTTGATAATGATAAAAATGACAATACGATATCGATTAAAATGACTACAACAGTGGCTTTGACAATGATGAAATTGACAATGCGATATCGATGGAAATGACTACAACAATGACTTTGACAGTGGTGAAATTGACAATGCGATATCGATGAAAATGACTACAACAATGGCTTTGACAATGATGAAATTGACAATGCGATATCGATGAAAATGACTGTAACAATAACTTTGATAATGATAAAAATGACAATACGATATCGATGAAAATGACTACAACAGTGGCTTTGACAATGATGAAATTGACAATGCGATGTCGATGAAAATGACTACAATAATGATTTTGACAGTGATGAAATTGACAATGCGATATCGATGAAAATGACTGTAACAATAACTTTGATAATGGTAAAAATGACAATACGATATCGATGAAAATGACTACAACAGTGGCTTTGACAATGATGAAATTGACAATGCGATGTCGATGAAAATGACTACAATAATGACTTTGACAGTGATGAAATTGACAATGCGATATCGATGAAAATGTCTACAACAATGACTTTGAAAATAATGAAATTGACAATGCGATATCGATGAAAATGACTGTAACAATAACTTTGATAATGATAAAAATGACAATACGATATCGATGAAAATGACTACAACAGTGGCTTTGACAATGATGAAATTGACAATGCGATGTCGATGAAAATGACTACAACAATGACTTTGACAGTGATGAAATTGACAATGCGATATCGATGAAAATGACTACAACAATGACTTTGATAGTGATGAAATTGACAATGCGATATTGATGAAAATGGTAACAATTATGACTTACAATGATGAAATTGACAATGCGATATCGATGAAAATGACTACAACAATGACTTTGACAATTATGAAAATGACAATGTGATATCGATGAAAATGACTACAACTATGATTTTGACAATGATGAAAATGACAATACGATATCGACGAAAATAACAGTGACAATGACAATGATGATGAAAATGATAATGCGATGTAGATGATGATGAAAACTGCAATGACGATGATATTAATGGCAAAAGTTACATTGTAACAGTGATTACGATGGTGATGAAAATGGCAATAAGATACCGACAATGATGACAGTGGTAATGAAGAAAATGGTGATGAAAATGACAATGATGATAATAATGACGGCATTGAATTTGATGATTAACACGACAGTGATAACTCCGAGTAAGTTGAAGAGGAAGGAAACTAAAATGACAAGTTGGAAGTATTTGAAACTTATAGTCCTATGTAGGACGGCATTTCGTGCCAATAAAATAAGTTGATTTCTTGTTAGTGTCATTTTTCCTGCGTTGATATACAGAAGGAAAAAATAAAAGTTTCTACTCCAAAAATAACAGGGAAATGATATCGTAATGTAGGTTATTTAGAAATGAATGACTGTAAGTAAGGAGGTCATCGGCAAGTGAGGTGATCAAAATCGAATTAGATGGAGCTATCTACAAGAAGCCAGTGCTTCTTTGTTCTGAGGCTTGTGAAAGATAAAAACAAAGTAATAATCTCTCTATCGCTTCCTAGACAGCCCACAACAGTACGGTCACCGTATATTTCCCACAAAGGAAAAGAATTATCCTGCGTCCCATTGAGACAAAAATATGGCTTCGTAGCATTTCGAAGTAAATTGACAGACTTCAGACACCGGTCTCTTTTTCTGACATAGAATAATGTAGTAAATATGGCGTAATAAATATACAAGACGAATGAAGCCCAAGATCCTTCAGGAAAAGTTTCAGTTGATTAATGATTAACTTACAGGACACCTTCCAATTGATTTTGTACTTTTCTTTCTTTTATCATGATTTCAATATCTGTTTGTCACATTGTATTTAATGACCATAGAAATTTCGCCGAGAAGCTGAATGAAGCTTAAGAAAGGGAGAGAAGAAAATAAATAAAAGCGAAGATAGTATACACAATCTGTTAGTCCATTAGGCGACTCGAAAGTTGCTGTAACTTGAAGAATTTTGTTTTTTGTCTACGTGATTTTAAGAGGACATGGTAGTCTAGGTGTTTTATAGTGCGCAATGCTGATTTTAAGCGGTTATTTCTCCGAAAGTATAAAAGGTGTTATTTTCAAAATTTTACATGTTATTCTACATGATTGTAGGATTATATTGGTGGTTAATTTGTTATATTAACTACTGCTATAATTGAGTTTTTTTTAAATATTGAAATGAAAGGAGGAAAAAAAATGTTAAATTCATGCACCTTTCTCTTGAAAACTGCTTAATGTACACGACTAAAGTTTTTCATACATATTTTCAATATACTTACCTACGTTTACTAGCACAATTATAGATCTAGCTTGATTTTATCAACAGTAATCTCACTAGACGTTTTGATTTATCTAGAGAAAATCAAAACTCGAGTGGGATTTAATTGACTATTACACGATTAGAAGAAAGTATATAAAGATTAGAAGTAACGAAGTACTCCAATACAATAAAATATTAATTGACTTACGAAAATACAACTGTCTTCAAATGTATTATTGTACCATCTTAACATTACAAATATTACGCTAGATGCACGCTAGATGGCAGTAGTGAGCAATGCCTTCTCGTCGAGAAGTTCTCGATCTATTATACACGATGGCAATGTTACTAGTCAAGAAGGCTTTGTTGATTCAGTTTCATTTTTATTATTAAAACAGTTGCATTCCACTTCAATTATCCGAATCCCAGTAATCAACGTCACTTGATAGATGATTTTCAATAAATCTTAATATTGAACAATCTCTGATACGTGACTATCCATAATATCATATAGCAGAAGCTATAAAATAACCTAACTAATATACACAAGTGTTAGAAAAGTTTTAATTAACGACGATGACATAAAAAATAAACATGAATAATTTTAAAAGGAATAATTATTGAATGTACAATTTTCAAATTTGAATGTGGTTGGTGGTTCAATTGATGTTATATTGGACGTGTGCGTAATAGAAGTGGAACTTGTTGATTTAGGCCTACATGGTGTATTCAACTTATTCAGGATTTCCGAATGGTGTTCTTTATTTATTTGTAAATCGGATTTCAGAAGATGCATTGGTATGATCAGTGATCTTTATTAATTCTTGTTCTTGAATGCCAATGCGAGTCATATTTGAAACTGCTGTGCATCGACTGGAGTGGTTTGTATTTATATATATATATATATATATATATATATATATATATATATATATTGACTTCCAGACCAGGGCAGTTTCAAATGTTGGCAAACAAAGAAACAAATGCTAGGGACGCGATAAAAATAAACAAATGCTAGGAACGCGATAAAATTAAACAAATATTAGAGACGCAATAAAATTGTGCGATAAGCAGCCATGATTGGTTTCGTACCGTTTTATTGGTCAAAAGTAGTATGACGTAGTAAGAGTGTAATAGTCAATTTAAAAAATAATAATATACTTTTATAAAAACTCTACCGAGAAAAACCTGAAATTTTCAACACGAAAATATATCTAAATCTTGTAATACATATTATATCAATGTACCATTAAGTCATTACATGATGTACAATGAGCGTGCAAAATTTCAGCTCTGTAACATTAATAATTTCTGAGATAAAATACATATATACATAAAAATGTTTTAAGAAAACCCATCAATTTCTGACTTACTTACAAATCTACACTAATTATAATATTACCACTACTATTTAGGTCTACATCATTTCTGTTAATTTACAACACTATCACTACTGATATTCACATCCTGCACAACGATTTCAATTTCACATTTCAGTGAAGGGACGTGGCACCGCTGACTTAATGATACATCCGCTTCAATTAAAAACTGTTTTTTGTAGGTTAGACACATCGTAACATTATACAACTATATATATTTTTGATCAGGGAGATTCAGAGAACTTATTTTCGTTAAAAAATAAAAAATTCAATTTTTTTATTATTCTGAGTACGCCTACCTTGTCCCCTTAAAAGATTTTTTCTTTTTTTATTAATGCTAACAATCGTCAAAAATTGTAGTGAGTTTTTCTACACGTTGTATGTGATTTGTTATCCATATTTTATAGTTTTAATTGGTTATTTAACGACGCTGTATCAATCACGAGATTAGCTAGCTCAGTTAGAATAGTGGCTAATTTCATATTACCAATGACGCTTGTATTCCAACTTGCCATAATTTCTTATGAAATGAAAATGTCGCAAATGTATGGTGAAATGGAGCATGTTGGTGGAATCTTCTTCTTCTTCTTCTTCTTCTTCTTCTTCTCCTTCTCTTTCTCCTTCTCTTTCTCCTTCTAACTTATTGTAAACTTAAAACCTGTTCCACACAAAATCCTTTTATATTTTCCCAGGACAGCCAGGATTTTTCTTTACTACCCCTCCCCACACGAGTAATTCATCCCTCACTATTCTTACTACTTTGTTATCTCACATTCTAGATTTATGATTGTTGAATTCTGTTCTTCGATTTATGACCCAGTCACCTATTGCTTGAATATTACATGTTTCTCTGATTGGTAGCCTGTTACTTCTTACTCTGTCATATCCGGTTTTCTTAACTATCCTGAGAACAGCCAGTTCCGTTGTCTCTGACGTTACTAACATGTTTTATAATAGTATCTGCTTGTGTTTCAGCTGAATAGATAAATATTTGGTGTTATTAGTTATTAATGATGTATAAATTCTTACTTTTGGTTATTCCCCATTTGGACGGCGATATATATTAACCGGCTGTGCGACATTCTGTTAGTTTCGAGAAAAATGCGTTAGAAGATTTTGAAACATTTTTAAACCTCGAAATATATACTTAATTCTTCCGGACTTGATAACTACAGATATAACAATGTTTCATGTACTGATTCATACTATGTGCATAAAAGTGAGTTATACACAGTATTATTTATTTAGGGCTAATTTATTTTATTTAACTAGCTAGCTAGCGAGTACAAATTAAAATTATAAAACAAAAATGTTTCTAGCCTCTACCGTAAGAGCCAGGCTCGTGTAGCCAATAATATAACATAACATTTACAAGAAAATACAGTAAGTAACTTAATTCAAACCAATAAATAACACACGAGCCAAAAAAAAAAAAAAAGGAAGAGAAAAAGATAGAAAAATACGTGTGCGAGATCGTGCGTATTTGCTTGGTTTCCGCACAAAACCAATCCGCGGAAAGTCTGAAATTCCACATTCAGTATTCCCAACCTAACACACATAACAATTTCCCTCTTCTTACCGCTTAAGTGACATATTGATTTTACTGCTTTAGGCTTTTAACACATTATTTTTAGAGACGTTCACTATAGTAATAATTATAAATTAGAAACTTACCACTGCAATTTCACCTAAATTACACTGTTAATTATTGTTTTTAAATATTTGCAAAAATTAAGTAAACTCTACAACTCCACTAAAGTTACTGCATTCGTGATGCAAGTAACATTAAGGAAGCCGTGAAAAAATCAACAAGATTCCATAGACTGGGGGAAAAAAAGACAGACGTATATCACGGCCTGCTGGAGTATAGTAAACACAGAAAACATTTTAAAGCAACAATGTTGAAGATAGATATTTTTGTTTTGCAAATTTGCCGAGAAAGAGTGTGTATATGTTGATGCATTATACTTAGACATATAAACAATAAATTAATTAATGGCTAAATACACTTTAATAATGCAATAAGTTTCATACAAAGTAATTGGAACAATAATATTGGTAGGACAATATTGTGAACAATTTTATAGTAACAAACTTCTTTTGATAGGCCTATAAATGAAATATGTTACGATAAAAAGAAAAATACTTTAGTTTGTATACTCTAAAATTTCTAAAAAAAATGTTTTATATTAGATAGGGTAAATTAGGGTCTGTTGGACAGTCGGGCATGTTGGACACTTCGTACTTTAACGTGTTACCTCGCCACTTGTGGGCACCACATTCTGCTAGAAGTCAATGACGGAAGTAGCCACGAGTCGGGATTCTTCCGTCATTGACTTCTAGCAGAATGTGGTGCCCACAAGTGGTGAGGTAACACGTTAAAGTTCAAAGTGTCCAACATGCCCGACTGTCCAACAGACCCTATTTTACCCTATAATGTGGATGGAATGAAAATTGTAATGTTATTGGAAACGGAAGAATGTTTGGAAAAACCTTTACCCCCCCCCCGCCCCCGATTCTAAGCACCACAAATATGAATCCAGTGAATGTCGAGATTCGAATCCGAACTCGTAGAAGGCTAAGTTTTATATCGAGAATTGAGACACTGGAGGGGCTTTACTTCAGAATTTCTTTTGAGGTCTGTGGTGATAAAATTGCAGACAATTTTCAATGTCGCTACAGTGACAACGGAGTGTTGGGAAAGCGTAGGTCATTCAAATTTAATACTTCTTATTTATTTATACCAGGAACAACGGCTCTTGTTCTATTTCAGGACTTGTCACACAACTTCCGCGTGCCTGTCAAGAAAGAAATCCAATACTTACAAATTGCTTGAAATGGTAGAGTGAAGGGGGGAAATGTCAAGCTGTATTAATTAATTTATTAAAAGTATAACTCTAGGAATACGTTGTCCAAAGTCTATAGGTACATCTCTATCGTATTGTCCTATATGGTGAGTAATATGTGTGGCAATAGCTTCTACCAACTTCCTGTTTTTTTGAAGAAAATAAGTTTAGTTATTATACTTTGAACTTAGTTACGGTCTTACTAATAAACCGTGTATAGTTTTTATATGATACTTATGCAGATTTGAGACAAGAAACGTTACTAATAAACCATGCATAAGCGATAGGTGTATAAACAGTCTGTAACTATACAATGGGAATTGCTTTGCAGTAGTTATATATACGAAACCCCTTGTTTAAGCGTTGTATATAGAGAAAAAAATGGCCGCTCCTCTAACAGCTGTTTGCAGCGATTGTCATTTTTTTATGATGATGGTTGCCTTGTAACCACAGAAGAACAAACCAAAGAGCACAGAATAATACGAATAACATTGCTGTAGCTTGTACTCTTTGACCAAAATATAGTGTGGTAATCGATCAGAGCTAGTTGTACTATCGATACTTAACACGCCACACTAGAGCGCTCTACCGGATGCATTAGAGAACCTCAGATATTCTATTACCTTTCGTAATGAAGTAATGACGGAACTATGACGTGGCTGTGTAACAGTTATACTGTTATACACGACGTATGTAGTGATTATTAATAAGGAATTTATACACGACTTATGAACGAGCTACTCATTGTATAAGTATAAGATAGTTAAATGACTGTATATAGATTCCCAAAGTGTGGGTCGCGATCCTCTGGCGGGTCGTGTGAAGAACTGAGAGGGGTCGCGAGATGATTTACGAAATAAAATAAAAAAATTAATGCAGTGAATTTGTATTTAGAAACATAAAGAAAATTGAACATAAAAAATATAAAAAAAGTTTCAGTAGTTATAGCTAAAGTAAAAAATAATCAATGCTATAAATGTGACTGTTTTTTAGAAAGTAGCTTCTCAAACCTTGGCTCTGTATTCAATGTAGGCTGCACAAATTCAGGCAGTTGAATGCAACTATTAGAACGGATTCAGTATCTATCTGTCACTGTCATGATTGTTTTCGGTTTCTTCCGAAAAATATAAAAAAAAACTGTTGTTTAAAATTGTGTAAAGTTAGTTGTATGTCCGCAAAAACAAACTAGGAATCTGTAGCTAAATTTTCGGAGTGAATAAATTTTCGTTTTGTTCAGTAATGTCTACCAGAAATCAAATGAAGGGTTCAGAGCCATAGTGGGCCAAGCGCCATTTATTAAAAACGGAGAAAGCAAGGGTTAAAGTTAAGTGAATACCATAGTATTAAGAATATTGACATATCATTTAGTTTGAATGTGTCCTATACTTTATACTACTTGTATGTTTCCATTGAATTATGGTGATAACTTCATTTTAACCCTTGTTTTTTACGGTTTTAGTAAATGGCGCTTGGCCCACTATGGTTCTTGAACCTTCAAATTTCCTTATAAATCCGTCGATTTTATCTCTGACTGTTACGTTAACATCTTGGTCTCGAAAAGTAGTATTTAAATTGTTCTAAGTGTTTGCAAATATATATCAGAAAGGAAGGCAGTCTAAGAAGCCAAAAAGAATTGAAAAAAAAAATAGGTTTATATATTGCAATTTCTCGTCTTCCAGGTATCGACACATTAGTAGTTAGGTGTTATCTACTGGTTTCGAGTAAAATTATCATTGTTTACGATCTTACAGGCATTTGTATTTTTCGAATGGGGTTAATTACTGGTATGGTAATGGGAGTTCGCAAATAAATTTCTTACCCAAAAGTGGGTCGCACCTTCAAAAAGTTTTGGAACCACTGGCCTAATGTGTAAAAAAGATTTCGTCTTGAGTTGAAGTTTTATTGTTAGAGAAAAAAATGGTGCTGTGTGTGTTCACGTTATGTTACGATGTTTGAGTCATAATAATTACATTGTTATATTTGTTTTGTTACAATCTTTAAATGTCGAACAATGTAGTGTGTTAGCCAACTTCAGCGACAAGTATTTTAGAGGGTGTCTGAGAAAAGTTACGAAACAACGACCTATGACTTATCTGAAGTTCTTATGAATCATTTGGTGACAAAGTTAGCGACTTTTACGTTTTGCCATTTTGACTGTTTAATACTCTTGATGTCCCAATGTCACCTATAGGTGCCGCTTCCTGAAAGCTGCCCAAAATTACCAGTAAATTAATTTAAACATAAATCAGCGTTGGAATTCGGTTACCAGATGTCTATTAATGCATTTTCGATGCTGATTTATGTTTAAATTAATTTACGGGTAATTTTGGACAGCTTTTAGGTAGCGGCACTGTAGGTGACATTGGGACATCTAGAGTTTTTAATAAGATGTATTTGGAAACAATGTTGTGTTTTGACATTTTTAATATTATTACAGAGAAAATATTTTCCTTAGTACAATTTCAAAGCTTTATAAGAACAACCCTGCACAACGTATCATGACATCTTGGGTAATCCCTTGCCTTATCTTTCCCTTGACAAATCCTTGGCGTTGTTAAATGGTGTAGTATTTCGACAATACATATTTGGGGTGAGGTGTACCAGTACAAATATTCTGCCGAGGCTAACTCTAATAGCTTTCTGTGTTTGCTATGGCCATAACTTCTTCTTTCCTATTCGAATGCTGAGATAGAACGCCTGTTCAGCCAGTCTAACTTAGTGAAACAAAAAATACGCAACAGAATTCATATCAAAATAGCTAGTGCTATATCTCACACGAGAAAAACCTTGAGGATTTCGGGAAAAAAGAGTTACAAATACCAAATTTCATGAAAGTGTTTTGCTGAAGACTGGAAATATTGGTACGAATTTACGTTCCACTTCCGGTCTATATGAATCCTTGTCTTCTACGTCAGCGGATGAACTAGAAAAGGAGGATACGGATAATAATAATAATAATAATAATAATAATAATAATAATAATAATAATAATAATAATAATAATAATAACAATTCATTGCTAGAACAAAGATACATATTATGCAAATCTGGCTTTCAGGTAGTAGTTCCCTGTAAAGCAGGTTTGAATAATTTCAAGGAAAAATTGTTCCGGGGCCGGGTATCGATCCAGGGACCCTTCGCTTAGCGCACGAATGCTCCACCGACTGAGCTACCCCAGGAACTATACACGACACCGTCACAATTTTTCCTTCATATCCACACAACTCGGGCTGACAAGACGCCAGAACCAAACTTCGAGTGCACACAATTCTGTGTGACTTAAATTGTGGCTTTCTGTTAACGTATCTCCAGTAACGAATGTATTATACAAATCTGGCTTTCAGGTAGAAGCTTCCTGTGAAGCAGGCTTGAATAATTTCAAGGAAAAATTGTTCCGGGGCCGGGTACCGATTATATTGTTTTTCTTTATATAATAATCACTCTAGCACTTCAAGGTGGGTGGGTATAAGTAGATTGTATGTGGATAGGTAGGTAGAGAAGTAGATAGTATGTGGGCAGGTAGGTAGAAAGTAGCTAGAGAGGTGCATAGGTTGGTAGAGAAGTAGGTAGGTGGGTAGGTAGAAAAGTAGATGGGTAGGTAGAAAAGTAGGTGGGTAGATAGGTAGGTAGAGAAGTGGGTAGGTGGTTAGAGAAGTAGGTCGGTTGGTAGGTAGGTAGAGGAGTTGGTAGGTGAGTAGGTAGGTAGAGAAGTAAGTGGGTGGTAGGCAGAGATGTAAATTAGTTAATTAAATGAATAAATTAAGGAATGAGCAAATAAATAAGTTCTAAGTAAATAAATCAATAAATCCAATAAAATCAATAAGTTGATAAGTCAATAAATCGGTAAATCAATAAATCAATCAATAAAAAATCAATAAATGCCTGCATTTAGTGTAGCCTTTCGGGAAATTTTTATATGCTTGACTTTAAAGACGACTAAAAAGTGTGACTTTACTTTTTATATCTTCATCTTTTGGTTTAATACACGTGAGTCCACACCTGTAGAGTAACAATTAGCGCGTCTGACCGCGAAACCAGGTAGCCCGGATTCGAATCCAGGTCGAGGCAAGTTACCTGGTTGAGATTTTTTCCGGGGTTTTCCTTCAACCCAATATGAGCAAATTGCGGGGTAACTTTCAGTTTTGAACCCCGGACTCATTTCACCGGCATTATCACCTTCATTTCATTCAGACGCTAAGTAACCAGAGATGTTGATACAGCATCGTAAAAAATCCAATAAAAAAGACACATGACAATCCAATGAATACAAATATAAACGTGTTCATTGAATAAGACTGATTGAGTATTTTTCCCATTGAATATTAGTTTCGGTTTGGTATCAATAAATTGCTCACATGAACACATTTCGAAAACAAAATTTAGTTAAATGTATGTCTAAGGGAAATCGTTAAAAAAATTGTAAATAGTAGCGTCGGACCTATATGTAAATATTGCGGTGAGTAAATTGATACGAAACCGATATTTCATCAGTTCTGTTTAAATGACAGTGAACGATTCCTGCTGACCACAGAATGTATTTTTGTGCGGCTGGGAGAATCATAAAACTGCGATCGTTAACCCCACCCCATTCCTTGACAAAACACCTTGAAGACTGCATTCAGCACTGAGGCTTGGTTCACGCAGCAAACCGCAAGTCTTTCAGTGGACCTCCTACTTCATTACAGCACCCTCTTACAAAAGATAAAAGGGAGTTGCAACGTATATTTGGCAACAGTGATTGTCGCGGACTTTGTCTTTCAGTCTTCACATCACATTGAAGTTTGTTTTCTTTAAATGAGGACAGTTTGGTGGAAATAAATGTTTATACGTATGTTTTAGAATATAGTCTGCTTGTCAAAGAAGGTTTAAAGAAATTTTCTTCCATATCGCAATTTATATTAATGTCGTAATATACCTTACTTTAATCTTTGAGTAAAAAAAATGCTATTTTAAAATTTAAAATTAAATTTCAAACCGTAATTATGTAAACACAGGGTGATCCGTTTGGGTATGGATAAAATAAAAATACCGTAAACATTTACTACTGAACTTTACTTGTTGAAACTTTGTGCATAAAACACATAAAATGGGAGATTCCTCAGAGCTCAACATGACCCCCATTACGCACCCTGCACAATTCATAACGGTGATGCAATTCAGCCCATGTCCGTTGTAACATAAGAAGAGTGATATATTGAAAAGCTTGAGTAATTTTTACTTTCAGATCGTCAATGTTCCTGGGTTTCTGTGAATAGACAATGTATTTAACAAAACCCCACACGAAGAAGTCATGAGTTTGGGGGCCACGTCAAGAGATAGCTGCTTCTCGTACTGGATTTCACCTGCGACCTCCTGCATGTTTTTTTTTTTTTTAACACAGAACCTGTTTCTACAAATTTTCCATACCACAACATTATGGAATCATAATTTAAGTACATTACATCATATTCACTTCAAAATTCCCTTTGAACCCTTTCAACATTCTCAAATTCAGCATACCAAAGAACACATTCGCTGTTGATTTGTAGTAGCCATTTTAACCATCTACGATTTTAATTTGTCCTTTCAGATTATGCATTGTTGATTGTCATATATGGAAACTCCCATCTTTTAATCATAATATAACCAGCAAGAAATTTTTCCTACTATCATAATAGCTTTATAATAAATTAATATTTTCCATAACCAAATGGATCAGACTGTATAAGTTTAACACCATGAAATTACAAAACCATCAAAATTTTAACTTACGAACTCACAATATTATGCATAAACAGTTATCACATTATGTTCTTTGCTTAATCTTTCTGTGTGATAAAATTAAATTTCTTTTGAAACTTGAAATTAGCTTCAATTGAATAGGCCATTGCCAAAGCAGCTAATCCAAAATTGGAAAAAATAATAGATTTTGGTATCCTTGGATTCCTTCTCTCCTTGGTTACGAATTGAACATTTTAAACATAAGCAACAACAGTTACAAACCATAGGAAAATCGAGGAATAAAATGGGTCAAGTTGCAAAAGAAGTTATATCCCTACTGTGGTTAGTTGTAACTGAAGTTAAATCCATCAGTGAGATTTACAATTACAAAAACAACTAAATCATTATAACAAAATGACAACCTCAAACCTCAAGTTGCAAATGTAGCTACATCATTTTTGTATAACCGTCAGTGAAATTTATTTTCATTTAAATAAATTTATGTGGCATTTACAAATACGTAAGTAGGATAAAATATATTGATTACACTGGAAAATAGCTATATATTATTAATATAGTAGTTTTGTATCAAAGGCTCGAGTTCATTACTTTATTGCATCTGCCTTTTCGAAGATTAGCCGCTAAATTATCAGTTTTACTTTCATAAGAATGATGGATCAGAATATTAATGAGATGATAGGAGGTTGAAATAATATGTATGTATGTATTTATTCACACTGCAATGGGTATATACCCGGTGGCAGTGGTAACTAATTACACTCAATAATGACAATAATAAACTTATTAATTAAAAATACAATTAATGATAATACTAATAATTAATAATAATATTAATAATAATAACAACAACAGGGAATATACTAAATTAAATGAAACGATCACTTAAAATAACATTTGAAATATTCTAATTTGTAACTTAAAACTAAGATCGAACTAAAACCCACGAGTATATGTTCATATCTGCACAAGTACCTTTCAACATTACACTCATTTCGCTGTCAACTCACTCACTGCACTGGAACTACGACACATTTCACTGATTCTATCCTGATTTCACTAACACTTCAAAAACATTTCACTGTTCAAATACTTTGCACTGCCACTATAACCTATACAGCTTCACTGACAGGAACACGTTTCACTTACACAGCACACTTCACTGACACGACATACTTCTTCACTGATACAACACACTTCACTGACACAACATAATTCTTCACTGATACAACACTTCAATAACAACATATCATTTACATCCTTTACATACTGTGTATAATTACCGTCTATTAGTAAGGTCCTTAAGCCTATTTTTAAATACATTTTTGGTTGTTGGTAAAGCCTTTAGTAAGTCAGCAGGTAAAGCATTCCAGTCCCTGATAGTACGATTGAGAAAAGAAAACTTTCCAGTGTCCGTCCTCTGTCTTCTTTCCCTCAATTTATATGAGTGGTCGTTCCTTGAAGAGTAATTTGGCGTAGTAGTTGAGTAGTTGACATTCTCCCTAACAAGACTGTTCGATTTCGTTTTTCTCATGACTAAAAAGAGAAAAAGACATTGATGAATAACTGGAAGTTGTGTTTTGTAATAGCTTATAGAGTAATATGAAATTTTGCGTGTATTAAGTTAATAGAGTAATACAATTCTTCAAGCTTTACAACTATGTTTAATTCCACACCCTAAATCCGAGAATTAACGGTATTTGCATCTGTACAGAAAACAAAATTCCAGACTCAGGCCTTGGCGTTACTAACTCGATTGAGTCATAGCAGATCACCCCTTAACTCCCCACTCCACCTTCCCCGGAAGAGACAGTTATGTTAGGGTTTGGTACGAGCGAATAGGAAGTCAGTGACGCATTGTATGAGGCTTTTTCGAGCTTTCGGCTCTCGCTGGTCGCCTAAAATCCATCACTGATGCACAGAGTCTTATTCTGCGTTTGTTTATAAAGAGGTGTAAGCGGAAAGGACATGAGTGGGGGTTTCTTCGTCGCTTTAACTTCCCCCCTTATGCCCAGGGCTGTTTCAGTTTCAAAATCAGTTAAATCAACCGTAAGACCAGTTAAGTGTTTTTTATTTTAATAAATATAAATTGTATTTCTCATGCCATATACGAGGGAGAGTCAAAAAGTAACCTTAATAATTGTTTTATAAATTGAATATGTACAATAAGACTACAAACATTTCATCACTTTTCATCATAGTCCCAACTATGTTCAAGGCAAGTGTTCCTGTTATATTATGTTGAAAAGTGATGAAGTGTTTGTAGTCTTATATTAGCATACATATTCAATTAACAAAACAATTATTAAGGTTACTTTTTGACTCTCCCTCTATTATGCAGGCTTTGTTATTTACTTACTTACAAGTGGCTTTTAAGGAACCCGAAGGTTCATTGCCGCCCTCACATAAGCCCGCCATCGGTCCCTATCCTGTGCAAGATTAATCCAGTCTCTATCATCATATCCCACCTCCCTCAAATCCATTTTAATATTATCCCCCCATCTATGTCTCGGCCTCCCCAAAGGTCTTTTTCCCTCCGGTCTCCCGACTAACACTCTATATGCATTTCTGGATTCGCCCATTCGTGCTGCATGCCCTGCTCATCTCAAATGTCTGGATTTAATGTTCCTAATTATGTCAGGTGAAGAATACAATGCGTGCAGTTCTGCGTTGTGTAACTTTCTCCATTCTCCTGTAACTTCATCCCGCTTAGCCCCAAATATTTTCCTAAGCACCTTATTCTCAAACACCCTTAACCTATGTTCCTCTCTCAGAGTGAGAGTCCAAGTTTCACAACATAAAGAAGAACCGGTAATATAACTGTTTTATAAATTCTAACTTCCAGTTTTTTTGACAGCAGACTGGATGATAAAAGCTTCTCAACCGAATAATAACAGGCATTTCCCATATTTATTCTGTGTTTAATTTCCTTCAGAATATCATTTATATTTGTTACTGTTGCTCCCAGGTATTTGAATTTTTGCATGTCTTCGAACAATAGATCTCCAATTTTTATATTTTCATTTCGTATAATATTCTGGTCACGAGACATAATCATATACTTTGTCTTTTCGGGATTTACTTCCAAACCTATCTCTTTACTTGCTAACAGTAAAATTCCCGTGTTTTCCCTAATCGTTTGTATATTTTCTCCTAACATATTCACGTCATCCGCATAGACAAGAAGCTGATGTAACCCGTTCAATTCCAAACCCTCTCTGTTATCCTGAACTTTCCTAATGGCATACTCTAGAGCAAAGTTAAAAAGTAAAGGTGATAGTGCATCTCCTTGCTTTAGCCCATAGTGAATTGGAAACGCATCTGACAGAAACTGGCCTATATGGAATCTGCTGTACGTTTCACTGAGATACAATTTAATTAATCGAACTAGTTTCTTGGGAATATCAAATTCAATAAGAGTATAATTTAATACTTCCCTCTTAACCGAGTTAAGGCTTTGTTAAATAACATTTTTTTCTAAAGATCTTTTTGATTGCTTGAATGAGAAAAAATATACAAGTTTCTTCCGCTTTAGCCAAAAAAAGAATATTCAAGGAGATGTAACGAATTTTGCTAATGAGTTACTCAATTATAATACGCTATGCTTACGTAATACCGGCATTAAATAGTAATAAAGTGATACAATATGCTTCGGTACATAGCCACATACTATATTGGAACTAGCTTTTCATGCCATCGGTTTGTTTTTTAAATTTCACACTTTCTTAATTTTTAAACTCATCGCTCACATTTCTATTGATTATCAACGTCATATAGGTCTAAACCAATGAATGACGAGGCAGAGAAAAAACACTGTATTTAACCTTCTCCCTACCGACGGGTTGTGCATTTTGTTATTCGATAAAATCTGAAGTCATTAAATTTCACTACCCAAACACTTTAAATTTGTACTGGTCTTCCAGTGTTAATTTTCCCTGCATGTTTACTTGTTTCCATTGGACCCTAATAACAATACACAAACGAAATATCATTGTTTGTACGAGTTAAATAACCATAACACTTCCCCAGAGATTTATGTGTGTACCAAAAATACAGAACTGTTTGCTTTAACCAAAAAATAAATGTTACTCTAACATTCATTTGGTTTATTGTGGAATAAAAATCAAGAAAAATTATGACCCTCTGTTGAATCCTTTCGGCATGCATTGTGCTGCCAGCGGAAGAAATACGTTCTACATCCGAACATCCATAGACTTCAAGAGATCATTGAACCCAACCTGAGTGGGATTGTAAATGTCAAATGACTTGTAATCAATTATACTCTCGATAGACCGGAAATGCATACTTGTAACGTGTGACTTGTATTCAACATTAATGAATCTGAAAATCGTGCACGAAGTCAAATGAGCAAGTGTGTACAAGAAAGTGATATAGGCCTAAATAACAATAAATAATCGTTTATTGAATAAATAATAAAAAATAAATAAACAAATACATTCGTAACAAACTATCATTATAGAAAAAAATCAAAGAAATGTGTCCTTTGTTGCAGTTTCATTCTAATCTATAACTTACGATAATTTTTAACGAAGGAAAGATTAAAAGAAGTAGGGAATTTTCTTGGCAAAGTGGTAAATGTAATGAAACAACAACGTGTGGCTTAAGGAATCTGAAATTCGTGCACGAAGTCAAACGAGCAATTACATACACGGCAATGAAATAAACAATAATAAACAAATACATTCTTAACTATCATTGTATCTAGGTAACATGCTTCAAAGAAATGGGTTCTTTGTTGCAGTTTCATTCTAATCCATAGGATAATTTTTATCTAATGAAAGGTTAAAAGAAGTAGGGATTTTTCTTGGCAATGTGGTAAATGCAACGAAACAACAACAATTATTATGACACTAATGGATATAACACAGATGTTTTGTACGAGTCTATGGGTAATAATTAAACGTATAATGGCTTAAGTAAATACAGTATTAAGGAACTAAAAAATAAGTAAATGTATTACAATATTTTATTAATGCTATGGAATGAGAATGTAGAAACTTGAACGATAGAATTAAATAAATAATATTTTAATAGATTTGTATTAACAATGTTATAAATGGAACAGAGGTTAAGGATATTCGAGAATAAGGCGCTAAGGAAAATATTTGGGCTAAGAGGGATGAAGTTACAGGAGAATGGAGAAAGTTACAGATCGCAGAACTGCACGGATTGTATTGTTCACCTAACATAATTAGGAACATTAAATCCAGACGTGTCCCGCGCCGTGGCGTTGTGGTCTAAGGCATCGTGTCTGAGACTCGCGTTACGGAATGCGCCCTGGTTCGATTCCTCATGGGGAAAGAAATTTTCTCATGAAATTTCGGCCAGTGTATGGGACCGGTGCCCACCCAGCATCGTGATGCACTTGGGGAGCTACGATAGGTAGCGAAATCCGGTTACGAAAGCCAACTATAACGGCTGCGGGGATCATCGTGCTAACCACATGATATCTCCACTCTGATTGGATGATCGTCCACCTCTGCTTCGGCATGTGGACGTGAGGCAAGCAGGCGCCTAGGCTGTAGCGCCACGGAAAAAAATCCAGACGTTTGAGATGGGCAGGGCGTGTAGCACGTATGGATGAATCCAGAAAGATTAAGAAAAGCATTATTTATATAATATAAAATGTTAATTGGGAGACCTGAAATGAAAAAGACCTTTGGGGAGGCCGAGACGTAGATGGGAGGATAATATTAAAATGAATTTTTAAGGAGGTGGGATATGATGGTAGAGACTGGATTAATCTTGCTCAGGATAGGGACCGATGGCGAGCTTATGTGAGGGCGGCAATGAACCTCCGGGTTCCTTAAAAACTATTTGTAAGTAAGTATAGTGGATAATTAAGTACATATTAAAGAACTGAAAAATTAGTAAATATATTACCATGCATTTTTATTAATGCAATGAAATGATAATAGGGGAGAGTCGGGTAGTATCGGACATCGGGTAGATCGGACAGTACGTTTCTTTCATCCAATACCATATGGTAGTATCTGAATGACATGGTTACGTTTCTCTATGCGACATCACAGAAACGTAACCATGTCAATCAGGTACTATCATCGTGTGGTAAATGAAAGAAACTCACTGTCCGATATTACCCGATGACCGATACTACCCGACTCTCCCCTAATATATAAATTTAATTTAAAGATACAATTAAATGAATAATATTTTAATAAGTTAGTGTCTACAATGTGATTATTACATTTTTACTACGTCATAATACTTTTGACCAATAAAATGGTACGGAACGACGTGTTTCAACCAATCATGGCTGCTTATTATACAATTTTTATCATTTCCCTAGCATTTGTTTCTTTGTTTGCCAACATTGTACTTTTAGTAATTATACCTTTTAAAATTATTCATGTTTATTTCATCATCCTTAATTAAAACTTTGCTATCATTTACCTTGTTTATGTACTTTAGGTTAAGTTATAGCTTCTGGTGTATGAGATTATGGATAGTCGTATATCAGAAATTGTTTAATATACTGTATATTGACAATTGAAGTGGAATGCAAGTGTTCTCATAAAAATGAAACTGCATCAACAAAACTGTCTTGACTAATAATCGTCCATAGAGTTCAATGAAGATTGTATAGTTGGCACAACCGGTAACAAGAGAACAGTTCATCATAACACACTGCTGCTATCTAGCGGAATATTTGTAATGATGAGATGGTACAATAATACATTTTCAAAACAGTTCAGTATTTTATTTGTTTTGGAGTAATCTATTTCTTCTAATCTTTAAATACTTTCTTTTAATCCAGTAATAGTCAATTAAATCCCACTCGAGTTTTGATTTTCTCCAGATAACTCAAGACCTCTAGCGAGATTATTATAGATAAATATATGAAAGTATATTTTTATAATAACTTGTCAGCAAGATTACAATTCGTTCAACAATGAGAAAAATAATAACAATTATGATAGAATCATGAGGTACAATTATATGTAAGAAAATCATTATATAATATATTTCTTACAAAAATCTCTGGATTTAATGTGTGTATCAATATGTTCAATATTGAATGCGTAGTGCAATTTTCTCAAAGAAATTCGCAGGAAAACTATAAAAGTAGTAAAAATGATTAAGGAAACTTGATATTTCGCCAATGAATATATTTGTTTTTGAAATCTTTCACATTAATTTCCACTTACTTTTGTATAACAGTGATTGTATGATCATTTTACTAGATAAGGAATAGTGATAATAAAAAATGTAAGAAAATGTCATCTAAATTAGATATTAATTTGGGTTATTTATTCAAATTTTTACGGCAATAAAAACAAAAGCAAACAGGAATTGAGTGTATCAGACTGAAAACGTGACTGTTGAAGATAGAATGATAATTTACAGTAAGTAAGAAAATTGGTGTTACATGCATTCAGGTGAGTCTAGAAATAAAATAAAATAAAATAAAATATAATCATAAAAATGCTTATTTAAATGTAAAGTAAATAAGGGAGAATCATCCAGAAATAGGAAACAAAAAGTAAGAAAGTTGTCTCTGTATGAATATCCACCATGTCTTGATTAAACTCATGACAAATGTTTGCCGACCTATCAGCGTTACATTTACCTAAACCAATATATTAAATAAAAATAAATGGAAATCTGTCTCCCAATAAAGCAATCAAGGAATACGATAATTTAATTATTGGTTCATAATTTCGTTTTTTTTTTTTTGTCACTGTTTATTGATTTTCGAAAATATTATGACGTGCCAAGTTATTTATAAACATGTAAACATCTTCTAAAATTAACATATCGAAGCCCTCCATTATCATAACGATTATAATAACATAGCCGTGTGTTATCTTTGCCATATCCGCGAGTATCAGGGCAAATAGGCTTATCAAATTGCGTCGGGATTGGACAGTGTTCTTGAGTCGATGACCACGCCCACCGTGGGGGCGGACTTGCCGTCGGTATAATTACTATAATGTGCATCATAACTGGCTGATGATGATTATGCCATTGTACGAATACCACTGCCTCTGCTAATGGAATGAGTCCCGATATATTCTGCATAACACAACGAACCCCATATGGTCTAGCTTTGGAGAACAGGATGATCACAAATGTTGGTCATTCAGTTACAACCATGTATTCAGCATATGATAGAATTGTGCACGTGTCTTTGTTAAAGATAAATATTGTTTTAAAGTGTGAAGATGTATACTAATTAGACCCATGGAGTGACTGTAACTTGTGTTTTTGGAGTGCTCTAAAAACATAAGATACAGTCTATTAATTTGTGACCTGTCTCAATTCGGAAAAATGAATTTTGTGTTTTTGTATTGTATTGTATTGTATTGTATTGTATTTATTAACATTCCATGGTATTCATACATGCTTACAGCTGGAATATGGAACAAGTCAAAAAACTTAATACTATTATAAAATCTTAATTTATAGTCACAGTCTAGATGAAATATATATAGACGAGATTTACAATATATTCTACTAGTACAACACAAAGTTTTAGTATCAATTTCATGAAGAGTTATTGAATGTCATGAATTCACCTACAGAATAGAAGGCGTGAGAAATTAGGTACTTCTTTAATTTGGCCCTAAATAATCTTATGTTTTGAGTTTCATTTTTTATATCGATAGGGAGGCTATTAAAAATGTTTACTGCCATATAACGCACTCCTTTTTGATAGCACGATAGACTTGCCGATTGAGTATGAAAGCCATTTTTTTGACGTGTATTTATGCTATGAACTGTTGAATTAGTTACAAAGTTTTCACGATTACATACGAGGAAGATTGTTAATGAAAAGATATACTGACAAGCCATGGGCATTATTTTTAGTTTTTTGAAAATAGCCCTACACGATTCCCTAGATTTCACACCTACTATTATTCTAATTACTCTTTTTTTATAGAAATATATTGTTACTATCTGTGGAATTTCCCCAGAATATTATTCCAAAACTCATTACCGATTGGAAGTATGCAAAGTAGGTATATTGTTTTTAAGGTATTGACATTTACTATCTTTTGCATAGATCTAATAGCAAAACAAGCTGAATTTAGTTTGGTGGTAATTTCTTTAATATGATTATTCCAATTTAACACATTATCGAATTTTAAGCCAAGAAACTTGGTTGTTGTTGTTTCTAATAGGGATCTATTATTAATTATTGCGCTAGAAATTTGCGACATTGAATTTGGACAGGATTTAAATTGAATTATGTTAGTTTTGTTTCTACTTCAGAATTAAATTTCGAACGTTTAAAAGAAAAGTTTATTGTAAGTAAAAAGAAACTTAATATTTTAAGTTAATATTATGAATTGGTCTTCTCTGGGAAAACGGCTTTCAAGTTAAGATTAAGGGAACATTTTGAATACGAAGTATATGAGGAAGTTCAATGTTTTTCTACGGAAGGATCTACACGGCGTGCTGACATCATAATAATTGACCGAGATAAAAAAAACTGGCTCATTCTTGACCCCACTGTAAGGTTCGAAATTAATGAAGATCAACTGAAGCAGGTACATGAAGAGAAACGCGCTATTTACCTTCCATGCTATGATGATCTCAGTCATAAATATAATATTCAAGATTGGAATGTCATTGGAACAATTCCCAAATTTACATTGGAGATCCTCAGAAAATTAAAGGTTCCTGATAATACTTTCCAGACAATTGCACCAACCATTTTAAAATCTTCATTGAACTTCATCAATCACCATCTCTATTCATCTTTATAATATTCAATGTATATTATTTATTTTCAATACTTTTATCGTTGTGATAGCTACCAAATTTTGCCGCAGAATATTCTTTTTTAAAATTTCATTGTGTATTTTTTTACATTCATTTACATTTTCTTTGTTCATTTGAATTGATTAGGATGCCGATATTTTGTATCCAAGATTTGGACGGCTATCACTTGGATGATATTCTCTTTGAGCATAAAAATAAAAATTACTTTGTAATGCAGACTGCTATCACATCGATGGCCGTGTCATCACGTTGGTCAAAGCTTGATCCAAGTCAAGATTTCTTTTATCTTGTAAAATTATGAGTTCCGGATTGGTGTCCCTTTTCCTAGGCATGGCCACATTTAATGTTGTAGTAATCTTCAGCACTTTTCCTAAAAAAATTGAATATAGAATTTCTCTCTTCGGGATAGTATATACTGGTTCCTATGACCGTAATGAGAAAACTTACTGAGATATTTCCTAATTTTTTCCTCACCCCTTATTCAGCTCTTAGAACAGCGGTGACCAAAACTCGAGCTGCAGTGATTACACGCGACAGACAGCCTATGAAGTAAGGAGACGGAGGAAAGGTACTTGACATGAAAACTACAACCAGTGGTGGTTACTGTACTAACATCTTGGTCAATCCCGCTGATAAAAATCTCAAGCTTTGCTGTATCAGTAATGTCACTGCTGTCATCAAGAGCCAGTGAATAATGTAATATTTTTCTTGCTTCTTGTTTTAACCTTCCTCTTGAATATAATCAGGAATTTTCTAAATTCTTCTCTCGACACTTGTTCGACAAATTCGTAGTTTTTCAAAATTAAAAGCTTCTTATGGCTAAGTTATTTAAGCTATTTTAATCATTACTCTTTTGAGAAATTCTGTTCTATTAAAAGGCTTTAGAGCACGAGATATTTCAAACCCCATTAGGTAGTTGATTTCCTTACATTTATTTATCTCATCTTTCTATTTCTGGCTATGATTTAAGACATGACAATTCCTGGCGTTTAACAGTTCTTTGGCACATAATATTGAATCAGTTTTTCTACAATATTTTTATTAAATGAATAACTAATAAATAATTACCTTTATCTAAAGATTAAGAAGATTAAAATTGAGATAAAACCTAATAATTTTATCTTTCTAGGGAGAAGATCTAAAAATATCAATATTCATGCACGTACAGAAGAATTATAGGAACACATACTTAGTGGTCAATAATAATAAATAATAGCAGCAGCAGCAGCAGTAGTAGTAGTAGTAGTAGTAGTAGTAGTAGTAGTAGTAGTAGTAGTAGTAGTAGTAGTAGTAGTAGTAGTAGTCATACATTAATCAGCGTGGAAATTAATGTTTCTATGTACTCCTAATTGAACCGTTAAGCAAAGTAAACATACTACAGACAGAACAACAAAAAAGTTCTCATTCTCATTCTTTACGAAACCAACTCTTACTGCTTGTAGAGACAGAGTTTGTAGAGCGACATGATACCGCCACTGCTTGCCTTCAGTACGTGATTGAAACACACAGCAATGTATAGGAAACTCCTCGTACCCGTTTTAATGTCTGTGATTACACGACATAATCACTACACATTTCCAAAGGGGCTAAGTGCCAAAAAAATTTAGATATTGATCAAAAATACATTACCAAATGCATGTAGAGATACCTCCAACGTCATCTGTTGGTGCGCGAATGAGTCACTTATATTTGAACTATGGGAGAGCCCATTTAGTATGTTATGCTCGTATGGATATACCTCCTTAGATTGTATAAAATGAAATTGGAAAGAAACGTTTTCAATTACAGAATTCAAACATTGTAGTTACTGTAGGCAATAATGCAACTTTCCAAGTAACCTTCATGGAGCTTTCAATGATCCCAACAATGATTATTTGTATATAAATGAATTAATTATAAAAAAAATAAAATAAAAATGAATAAAATAAATAAATAAATAAATAAATAAATAAATAAATAAATAAATAAATAAATAAATAAATAAATAAATAAATAAATAAATAAATAAATAAATCAATCAATCAATCATATACTCAGCTATCCCGAGATGGTACTCTAAAGCAGACCAGACTTCAGATATATTTCATATTGCATTGTCTTCCAAAATTAATTTCGTTCCTTCATAGTGTTCTGTCCAAGAGCAAATCTTTCACTGAAAACCCAGCATTCTCCAGTCTTTCCTATTTTCTGCCTTCCTCTTAGTCTTCGCATATGATACATATATCTTAATATCGTCTATTATTTGATATCTTCTTCTCCCGTTCACCATTCCTTCCAGTGCCTTCAAAAGGCAGTTTCTACTCAGCCAGTGACTAGCCAATTCCTTTTTCTTTTAGTGAATATGTTCGGAGAAAATCAACAAACGATTAGGAAAAACACGGGAATTTTAATCCAAACAAGTAAACAGATAGTTCGGAAGTAAATTGCGAAAATATAAAGTATATGATTATGTCTCGTGACCAGAACATAGTACAAAATAGAAATATAAAAATTGGAAATTTATCCTTTGATGGAAAATTTCAAATACCTTGGAGCAACAGTAAGAAATATAAATGACACTCGAGAGGAAATTGAACGAAGAATAAATATGGGAAATGCCTGCTATTATTCGATTGAGAAGCTTTGTCTTCTTGTCTATTTAAAAAAAAAAACTGAAAGTTAGAATTTACAAAACAGTTATATTATCGGTTGTTCTGTATGGTTGTGAAACTTGAACTCTCACTTTGAGACAGGTTAAGGGTGTTGGAGAATAAGGTACATGGGAAAATATTTGAGACTAATGGGGATGAAGTTACAGAAGAAAGGAGGAAGTTACACAACGCAGAAGTGCACGCATTGTATTCGTTTGATGGAAAAATTCAAATACCTTGGAGCAACAGTAAAAAATATAAATGACACTCAAGAGGAAATTAAATGCAAAATAATTATGGGAAATACCTGCTATTATTCGATTGAAAAGTTTTGTCTTTTGTCTTAAAAAAATGAAAGTTAGACTTTATAAAACAATTATATTACCGGTTATTCTGTATGGTTGTGAAACTTAGACTCTGACCTTGAGAGATGTTAAGAGTGTTCGAGAATAAGGTACATAGGAAAGTATTTGAGACTGATAGGGGTGAAGGTATAGGAGAAAGAAGTTACACAACGCAGAACTGCACGCATTTTATTCGTTACCTAACATAATTAGTAGTATTAAGTCCAGACGTTTGAGATGGGCAGAACATGTATTGGCGAATCCAGAAATGCATATGGAGTGTTAGTTGAAAGACCTGAGTGGAATTGAGAGAGGTGTTATATGATGCTAGGGACTGGATTAATATTGTTCAAGATAGGGACCGATGTCGGGCTTATGTGAGGGTGGCAATGAACCTCCAGGTTCTCTAAAAGCCATTTGTAAGTAAGTACTTGTAGGCTATATCAATGTAACTTTTTGAAGACCTTCAAAATTCTACATATATCCAACTTATAAATGCTTTCAAAACATATATTCATTTGCAAAGATTGAAGTATTTCTTATTTATCGTATATTTTACAGCTTGTGGAGTTTTCCTTTGAATATCATTAACAAAATTGCACTAAGCATTAGGTATTGAATATTTAGATACACACATTATATGCAGGGAATTCTTTTAAGAATTAAGCGATTTACTGTTATATTATGTAATAGTAATATACATTACAACAGAGGTATGTTGACGTTTTCATGGTCGAGGAAAAGATTGAAAAAGCGAAACATAGTTGAGCTTTTTTAATTTCCGAGAACATGAAAACAAACATACCGCTCGTGTATCGTACATTATTTTGTGCGAAGATCGTTTATTACATACCTGAAAGACGAATTTCTAATTAGTTGCAATGAAATCTCCATGTTGGTTTCTGTTTAATGACGGCAACTTCGGAAAACCAAACTATCTTTCTTCAACATTGTTACTATAAAATGTTTTCTGTGTTTACTATACTCCCAGCAGGCCGTGATATACGTCTGTCTTCCCCCCCCCCCAGTCTATAAATGCGAACTTGAAACAAACGGTAAGGTTATGTAATGATTTTTTTTTTCATTTTAATATTTTAACAAACAGTTATATTACCGGTTCTTCTGTATGGTTGTGAAACTTGGACTCTCACTCTGAGAGAGGAACATAGATTAAGGGTGTTTGAGAATAAGGTGCTTAGGAAAATATTTGGGTCTAAGCGGGATGAAGTTACAGGAGAATGGAGAAAGTTGCACAACACAGAACTGCACGCATTGTATTCTTCACCTGACATAATTAGGAACTTAAAATCCAGATGTTTGAGATGGGCAGGGCCTGTAGCACGTATGGGCGAATCCAGAAATGCATATAGAGTGTTAGTTGGGAGACCGGAGGGAAAAATACCTTTAGGGAGGCCGAGACGTAGATGGGAGGATAATATTAAAATGGATTTGAGGGAGGTGGGATATGAGGATAGAGACTGGATTAATCTTGCACAGGATAGGGACCGATGGCGGGCTTATGTGAAGGCGGCAATGAACCTTCGGGTTCCTTAAAAGCCATTTGTAAGTAAGTAAATATTTTAACAATATTATTTATATAACATATTACAGTAATAACATCGGCATCTGGAATCTTGTTGATTTTTTCACGGCTTCCTTAATGTTACTTGTATCAGGAATGCAATAAGTTCGTGGAGTAGTAGACTTTACTTAATTTTTGCAAATATTTAAAAACAATAATTAACATTGCAATTTAGGTGAAATTGCAGTGGTAAGTTTCCAATTTATAATTATTACTATGTTAAACGTGTCTAAAAATAATATGTTAAAAGCCTAAAGCAGTAAAATGAATGTCGCGCTTAAGCGGTAAGAAGAGGGAAATTTTTATGTGTGTTACGTTGGGAATACTGAATGTGGTATTTCACATTTACCGCGTATTGGTTCTGTGCGGAAAACAAGCAAATACGCACGATCTCGCACAAAATATTATTTAATGCTAATGAAATGTAAAATATTTCGAATATGAACCCAACTTTTCATATACCTGTCACACACATGAAATATTAATTACTTCACAATATGAGTGGTTAGCAGAACTGCATATTTTTCTTTCTGCAGGTGGTTATATTATATGGGTCACAGGTTTTCCGCACTTGTCATGCGGGTCACCCGATGGCGGGGCAGGGCGTGTCATTGTGTCATGCTGCGAGAATTATACATCCAGGCCATGGACGTGGCGTTGATTAACACCAAAACCTCGGAGCCATCTGGGAACGGAGTACAAACATCGCTCATTGTACTGCACACACACTCGCGTCTCGATCTTATCGATCTCATTACCATCGACTGGGTGTCAATTTAACCCGTAAAGTTCCTCGTTCACTTACTCATTACGCAAAGTAAGACACGTAAATTACGTAGTGTGTAATGGATGTTACCATTACGAAGATCGTGGGAGCGAAAGACAAAATCATTGAAAAAAGCGTAAGGATTTATCGCTGGAGATACGGGACTTGAAATGAGAAGAATTCCGTAAATAAAATCACACTAAATAATTTTCAGATATATCTCTTTACTTTCAAAATATGTATGTATGTATAGGGTGCGGCAGTGGGATATGACGCTTTTTATGGAACTCTCTATGTACATCCTATATGTCTTAAGCTATGCATTGACAGTCTTGCTTTATTTTCGACAAGAAAGTGACATCCATCATTCTTGCAGTGGACTCTTCATTTAACACAGTTGTATTGTCTATTTTCAAGACTGGAAGTATTTGAAATGCGGATATGGAAAATAATGGAGCGTGTGAAATGGCCAGACATAATAAAAATGTGCTAGAAAGAGTGGGTGAATAAAGAATAATGCTGAAACTGATCAGGAAGAGAAAATTATTGGTAGGGTCCTTGGCTAAAAAGAAACTGAATACTGAAGGATGCACTGGAAGGAATGGTGAGCGAGAAAAATTTCGGGCAGATTAAGATATCAGGTGATAGGAGTTATATATTGATTATATGCGCAGGCTAAGAGAAAAGAGGGAATACTCGCTTTGCAGTGAAAGACCTTCCCTCCTAAAGAAAACAATATAATATAATATAATATAATATAATATAATATAATATAATATAATATAATATAATATAATATAATATAATATAATAGAATATAACATGTCCTCACCTGTGGAGTAACGGATAGCGCGTCTGGCTGCGAAACCAGGTGGCCCGGGTTCGAATCCCGGTCGGTGCAAGTTACCTGGTTGAGGTTTTTTCCGGGGTTTTCCCTCAACCCAATACGAGCAAATGCTGGGTAACTTTCGGTGCTGGACCCCGGACTCATTTCACCGGCATTATCACCTTCATATCATTCAGACACTAAATAACCTAGATGTTGATACAGCGTCGTAAAATAACCCAATAAAATAAATATATAATATATAATATAATATAATATAATATAATATAATATAATATAATATAATATAATATAATATAATATAATATAATATAATATAATATAATTGAGGCACTCAGAAGCAAAGTTGTGGGACACTCAGGACGAATTAAAAGAAAACAAATATACTGGAAGTAATCTAGTACAATGCAATTTATTAATGTTTGGTTACTTTTAAACCATGTATTGTGGGTCCCTATCACCACGGCAACAGAGTAACAAATATAAATGACACTCGGGAGGAAATTAAACGCAGAATAAATATGGGAAATGCCTGTCATTATTCGGTAGAGAAGCTTTTGTCATTCAGTCTGCTGTCAAAAAATCTGTAAGTTAGAATTTATAAAACAGTTATAATACCGGTTCTTCTTTATGGTTGTGAAACTTGGACTCTCACTTTGAGAGAGGAACAGAGATTAAGGGTGTTTGAGAATAAGGTTCTTAGGAAAATATTTGGTGCTAAGAGGGATGAAGTTACAGGAGAATGGAGAAAGTTACACAACACAGAGCTGCACTCATCGTATACTTCACCTGACATAATTAGGAACATAAAATCCAGACGTTTGAGATGGGCAGGACATGTAGCACGTATGGGCGAATCCAGAAATGCATATAGAGTGTTAGTTGGGAGACCGGAGGGAAAAAGACCTTTGGGGAGGCCGAGACGTAGATGGGAAGATAATACTAAAATGGATTTGAGGGAGGTAGGATATGATGATAGAGACTGGATTAATCTTGCTCAGGATAGGGACCAAGGGCGGGCTTATGTGAGGGCGGCAATGAACCTACGGGTTCCTTAAAAGCCAGTAAGTAAGTAAGTAAGTAAGTAAGTAAGTAAGTAAGTAAGTAAGTAAGTAAGTAAGTTGGTTACTTTTAGAAACTGTATTTAGTAAGTAGTCCCCACGGTTATGAATACATTTCTGCACTCTGCTATGGAAGTTCTGTATAACTCCCCCCAAAAAAACAGTTTTGTTTCAGCTGGATGATGGTGCAAGGCTTGTTGCGATAAACCCTACTTTTGAGATAACCCTATAGGAAGTAATCTGCTGCAGTCAGGTCAGGAGATCTTGACGGCCAGGCAATTTCACCAAATCGTGAAATTATTCGTCCCTGGAAACATGTTTCGCAGACAGTTCATGGAACCATGAGCAGTGTGAGGTGATTACTTCCTATGGGGTTATCTCAAAAGTAGGGTGTATCGCAACAAACCTCGCATCATCATCCAGCTGAAACAAAACGTAAGGAACGAAATTAGTGCCATCGAACCTGTTTTGCTGGGGCGAGTTATGCAGAACTTTCATAGCAGATTGCAGGAATCTATTCTTTGCCGTGGAGGCTACTTACGAAATGTAGTTTTTAAAAAGTAATCGCGCTTTCTGTGTTTAATTTCGTCCCGAGTATCACTTATAGTTGTTACTGTTGCTCCAAGACATTTGAACTTCTCCACCTCTTCAAAAGATACATTTCCAATTTTTATATTCCCATTTAGTACAATATTCTCGTGACGAGACATAATCATATACTTTGTCTTTTCGGGATTTACTTCCAAACCTATCTCTTTACTTGCTTCCAGTAAAATTACCGTATTTTCCCTAATCGTTTGTGGATTTTCTCCTAACATATTCACGTCATCCGCATAGACAAGCAGCTGATGTATCCCGTTCAATTCCAAACCCTCTCTGTTATCCTGGACTTTCCTAATGGCATACTCTAGAGCAAAGTTAAAAAGTAAAGGTGATAGTGCATCTCCTTGCTTTAGCCCACAGTGAATTGGAAACGCATCTGAGAGAAACTGACCTATACGAACTCTGCTGTACGTTTCACTGATACACATTTTAATTAATCGGACTAGTTTCTTAGGAATACCAAATTCAATAAGAATATCATATAAAACTTCTCTCTTAACCGAGTCATATGTCTTTTTGAAATCTATGAATAACTGATGCACTGTTCTCTTATACTCCCATTTTTTCTCCACTATCTGTCGAATACAAAATATCTGATCAATAGTTGATCTATTACGCCTAAACCCACACTGATGATCCCCAATAATTTCATCTACATGTGGAGTTAATCTTCTCAAAAGAATATTGGACAAACTTTTGTACGACGTCAACGAAAGTGATATTCCTCTAAAATTACTACTGTTAGTCTTGTCCCCCTTCTTAAAAATAGGTACGATTATAGACTCCTTCCATGTACAAGTTCTGGTACAATTTATAAAACAGTTATATTACCGGTTGTTCTTTATGGTTGTGAAACTTGGACTCTCACTTTGAGAGAGGAACATAGGTTAAGGGTGTTTGAAAATAAGGTGCTTAGAAAAATATTTGTGGCTAAGAGGGATGAAGTTACAGGAGAATGGAGAAAGTTACAGAACACAGAACTGCACGCATTGTATTCTTCACCTGACATGATTAGTAACATTAAATCCAGTCGTTTGAGATGGGCAGGGCATGTAGCACGTATGGGCGAATCCAGAAATGCATATAGAGTGTTAGTTGGGAGACCGGAGGGAAAAAGACCTTTAGGGAGGCCGAGAAGTAGATGGGAAGATAATATTAAAATGGATTTGAGGGAGGTGGGATATGATGATAGAGAATGGATTATTCTTGCACATGATAGGGACCAATGGCGGGCTTATATGAGGGCGGAAATGAACCTTCGGGTTCCTTAAAAGCCAGTAAGTAAGTAATCGAACATTAATACATCGCATTGCACTAGATTACTTCCAGTATATGTGTTTTCTTTTAATTCGTCCTGTGTGTCCCACAACAGGGCTATGAAAACCGTCATATGCCACTGCCGCACCCTATATTTATGTATTTATTGTTCATTAAATAACAACCTATTAATCACAGCACAGTTCCTCAGGTCTGCCTTAACTATACATAATTATTACTACATCACTAAATACTGTACTAATGAACGATTAAAACAGCAAAAAAGATGAACATAAAGTCTTTCCCTGATTATAAATATTTATTACTGAAAAACTACGCTAGTTACAGGGATAGGCTTTTCAGCAAATGATATCTCAACCTTCAAAGTTTTTATGCACACACCTCAATATGTGCTCCGTTTGTTGTCTGAAGAACGTCAGATTGAAACCCGATTTCATGCAATGTTTCTCGCTTTTCCGAACCTCAAAACCAAACATTACATCTATTGACTTTTCCGGAGGTGTGAAAAATTTTGTACAGACAGCTGTACTTCGACGCTTACGAAGTGCAAATCACGCAAGTTTTGTTGCCAGACTACCGTCCCCGAGGTGGTATATTGTTGCGGTTATTCTGGAAAGAATTAAACGATACAATAACTATCTTAGGCAAGTTTGTTTTTCTGATGAGACAATCTTTCATACCTTCGGAAAAGTCAACAGATACAGTGTTCGGATTTGTGGGTCGGAAAATTGAGTTGTTGACGAAAACATGGCATGAAATCGTTCTGACGTTCTCCGAGCAACAAACGGAGCACATGCTGAGGTGTATCCATTATTAAAACTTTGAAGGTTGGGGTATCATTTGCTGAAAACAACGCCTCTGTATCTAGTTTTTAAGTAATAAATGTTTATAATCAGGGAAAGACTTTATGTTCACACTGTATAGGCCTAGAGTATAGTTGCCTAATTCCGTGATACTCCTAATCCCGTGATAGTTTTCTTTAAATTGAATATCAGTCAAAGCTTTGCCGTTCGACCACAGCGCCAGACATCTTTCTCGAAAGAGTGCATTTTTCACCTACTTTTGAGACATCGGTAAACTTTCTAGCAAGATACTCAATACCGTGACATTCAGTGAAAGAAACGTATCAAGGAATTAGTGCTATCACGGAATTAGGCAGGTGGTCTTGAAGGTAATTTTTCCTCGAATTATTTTCATAGATACAAGTGCTGAATCGAAATTATTCAAATCAACTTTACAGGGAGTTATACCTGAAAGCTTGACTTGCATAATACACGTCACTGTTCGTTAACAGAAAACCACAATTTAAGTCACACAGAGTTAGTGTGCACTCAACGTTGGTTGCTTGACGGTTGTCAGCCCACTTTGAGATCTGTGGATATAGAGGGAAAAATTGTGTCGGTGACTGGTAGAGTTCCCGGGTAGCTCAGTTGGTAGAGCGTTGGTACGTTAAACCAAAGGTCCCGGGTTCGATACCTGGCCCCGGAGCAATTTTTCCCTCGAAATTATTCAAGTGTTGAATTGCTTATATATACAGAGTGAACTATAAGTAATATCATTAATTTCAGAGGGTTATTCTTTGGGATAATTCAAACTAAAAAGTTCAATACAGATTCGCTCGTTTTTGCTTCCTTTTTGAGATAAATATTGTTTTATATGAAATATTTCATTGCGTGTTTTGAGAAAGCCATTGATTTAATTGCCAATATGCTCCGTAAATTTAAGAGAAATTAAATAAAGCGGATTAAAATTGTAAACATTTCAAAAACCAGTCCTAGTGTTCCTTAACTAATTTAGGAATCTTTAAATAAAACATGTATATGAAACATTTTCTTCTGCATGCTTAAAAAAATTCATTCTCAAATGGCAATTCCACAGCTGTGAGCAGTATGGGATGGAGATAAATGCAAATAAGAACGAAGAGCATTGCCATAGGAAGAAAAATACAGAAGATAAACTTAGGAATTCTAAATGAGGCAGTAGAGCAAGTGGACAGCTTCAAATTCTTGGGGTGTACTATAAGCAGTAACATGAGCTGCTGCCAAGAAGTCAAAAGGAGAATAGCAATGATAAAGAAAGCTTTTAATAGAAAAAGGAGCATCTGCGGACCTCTGCAGAAAGAACTAAGAAAGAGACTAGTGAAGTACTTTGTGTGGAATGTAGCATTGTATGGAGCAGAAACATGGATATTAGGACGAAGTGAAGAGAAGCGAATAGAAACATTTGAAATGTGAATATGGAGAAGAACGGAACGTGTGAAGTGGACAGACAGAATAACAAATGAAGCTGTTTTGGAAAGAGTGAGTGAAGAAAGAATGATGCCGAAACTGATCAGGAAGAGGAAAAGGAATTGGCTGGGTCACTGGCTGAGAAGAAACTGCCTACTGAAGGATGCACCGGAAGGAATGGTGAACGAGAGAAGAGTTCGGGATAGAAGAAGATATCAGATGATAGACGACATTAAGATGCAGTGAAATCTCTCCTTACGAACACCCCCAAGATACGGTCACTCCTCATATACGGACAGATTTTTATGTCCCAACTGAAATAATATAGAAATAATTATTATAAATGTAACTCTCGTTTACGGACACTCTCAGACACGGACAGTTGTTTCACAGTCCTAAAGCTTGCTTTACTTTCTGATTCCGGACAGAACTTGGATTTGAAGACGTAATGTGTTACAAAAATGGAAAATTTAGTTTTGAGAATTTCTTAACATGAAAGAAGACAATAAGGGTCTCGTAGGCTACCACTAGCCCAGCCGGCTACCCTTTGTTAGATGGAAGCGGGTGGATGAACAAAGTCATACAATATAACCTGTCTGATGGGTCCAAGGTTTCCGCGATCGTGAAATTGTATTCGACACATGATTAGATTAATAGGATTATTCTCTTCACTTCAATCAGTTGTTCTGTTTCAAGAGACATGGCACCTGAACGTAAAGGTTAAGTTGAAAATTGTCAATTACAGTACTACATAACTGTAGATATATAATAAAATTGCATGGCACAGTACTGTATTTTCCTTTTTCGGTCTTATCTACTGTAGTTCAAAGTTGCAAAGAATTTACTGTAGTATACTGTATTTAGAATTAAACTACAGTAATACATTTTATTTAAAGCGTGAAAGGATACATAATGCTTATTATAAATTTACTGTTAGATTGGGGAGCCTCCCTCCCAATAAAGGACACCTCTCAGATGCGGACAGATTGTTACGTTCCTTCGATGTCCGTATATGAGAGGTTTAAGCGTATATGGATCGTATGAGGAAACAAAGAGGAAGGCAGAAAATAGCAAAGATTGGAGAAAGCTGAGTTTGCAGTGAAACACCTGTCCTTGACCAGAACACTGAATGAATGAATGAATGAATAAATGAATTTCTTTACGCATTTTTCTCGCGTCTTTTCGGATAAATTTGCTTTCCAGTAATAACTTTCCCTTTGGGTGTAATGCCAAAATTGGTGGGGAAATCTGCAATAATTACGGACAGTCAGTAGGCCTAATAGTAGACATCTCTGTGTATTTATGTTCACATTACTTGCTTTAAGATGAAGATGAATTTCAATGGTAACGAAGTACAGTAGAACTTGGTTATAGCGACCTCGTTTTGTGCGACACCTCGCCTATGACGTCAAATATTCTGTGGTCCCAACTAATTCCCCATAAGACATATGCTTTCCTACCTTGCTTAATACGACAAACGCATATGCGGCTACCTCGCATATAACGTCATTTTCAACCTCAGTTTGGAATAAGATTTTCTAAGGACCAAAGTATTTTAAGAAACATTTTGTTTAAATCTGACCCTGACAAATTCTTTACAGTCTCCTTCTGTCATAGACCTCTGGAATGCAGGCGGATTCCCCACCCCATTGTAACATGCCCGAATTCATGCGGTATTAGATCAGTTTCGACAGGAAGTTTTCACTAAGTGCACGCATTTTAACGCAAAATGTCAACTAAAAGAAGTGAGTGACGCTTTAGAAGTCATTAGAAATATGAACATGTTCTATGAAGCTAGGGAAGGGAGCAGTGAAATTGCAACTGAAATTATGAACATAGAACGTAATTTAGCCCTAGAAAGTGTGCATTGGGCAAGTAGAAGACAACAGAATAAAATGACTGATTACTTCACTTCTAAGTAAAGTAGTTTGGTGAGTACTGAACAAACTGTTTTAATACAGAATACTGTACAGTAGAACTTGGTTATAGCGACCTCGTTTTATGCGACACCTCGCCTATAACGTCAAATATTCTGTGGTCCCAACTAAGAGATATGCTTTTCTACCTTGCTTAATACGACAAATGCATATACGTCTACCTCGCATATAACGTCATTTTCAACCTCTGTTTGGAATAATATTTTCTAGGAACCAAAATATTTTAAGAAATATTTTATTGAAATCTGGCAACCTGGCAAATTTTTTACTGTCCTCTTCTGTCATACACCCCTGGAATGCAGGTGGATTCCCCACCCCATTGTAACCCGCCCGAATTCATGCGATATTGACGGTACCTGCATGCAGTCATTTTCGACAGGATCTTTTCAGTTAGTGCAAGCATTTTAACGCAGTATGGCCACTAAAAGAAAAGTTATAACGTTGGAAGAAAAAGTTAAAATGATTCCTCAAATTGAGAATGGAATTAATAAATCTGACGTATGTCGTGAGTTTGGCCTAGTTAATTCCACAGTCCGAACGATTTGGAAGAGCAAGGATAGAATTGTTGTTGCACTTGAACAAAATGGACCAAGCTAGGGGAGGGAGCAGTAAAATTGCAACCGAAATAACGAACATAGAGCGTAATTTAGGAAGTGTGTATTGAGCAAGTATGAGACAACAGAGTAAAATGACTATAATTACTTCACTCCAAAGTAGACTAAAGTAGTTTCGTGAGTTCTGAACAAACTGTTTTAATACAAAATACTGTATTTATAATTGTACGTGTATTTTATTATGTTCATTGTAGGCTTAAAAGTGAATACATAAATCTAAAATAAACCTAATTAAATTTGTTATTTTTCATTTTCCACCTCACTGACTGATAATATGAATCTTGGTTATTATGATACTTGTTTATAACAAAATTTTTAAGGTTCCTTGGATGTCGTTATAACCAAGTTCTACTGTATTTATAATTGTAGGCCTACTCGTATTTTATTATGTTCATTGTAGGCTTAAAAGTGAATACATAAATCTAAAATAAACCTAATTAAATTTGTTATTTTTCATTTTCCACCTCACTGACTGATAATATGAATCTTGGTTATTATGATACTTGTTTATAACAAAATTTTTAAGTTCCCTTGGATGTCGTTATAACCAAGTTCTATTGTATTTATAATTGTAGGCCTAAATGTATTTTATTATGTTCATTGTAGGCTTAAATGTCAATACATAAATCTAAAATAAACCTAATTAAATTTGTTATTTTTCATTTTCCACCTCACTGACTGATAATATGAATCTTGGTTATTATGATACTTGTTTATAACAAAATTTTTAAGTTCCCTTGGATGTCGTTATAACCAAGTTCTACTGTATTTATAATTGTAGGCCTACGTGTATTTTATTATGTTCATTGTAGGCTTAAAAGTCAATACATAAATCTAAAATAAGTCTAATTAAATTTGTTATTTTTCATTTTCCACCTCACAAGATTGATAATGTGAATCTCGGTTACTACGACACTCGTTTATAACAACATAATGTTTAAGGTCCCTTGGATGTCGTAATAACCAAGTTCTACTGTATAAGGAAACGCAACTTCGAAGTACCTACTGCATGTTACCGTTGATTACAACTGCACGTGGTCAGATCGGCGATGAGGCAGTGGTAACCGGACGTGTTGTATACACGTTTGAGTGTACAGGAAGCAGGTGAAGATGTGGTGTGGACAACGGTGTCGGCTGCAAGTCAAGATACACGGCAACTTATCGAGGGCTACAAATTAACATCACCACGACAGAAAGCGACGAGCAGCCTCTTATAAAACTAGTTATTAATATCTACTTATGGACTCGGGTATAATTCGTTATATTAATAATATGGCAAGAAGAACGTGACACACGCACATTCACTCTCTCTCATCGCAATCTCTTATCAAGATAGCATCAAGGAAATGGCAAGTGGTCCGCCTGCTTGGGACCTTTTTTCAAGCAACAGTGGGCACACATTTACGAAGAGCCGTTGAATGTTGCAGGTTGTCAATGAAGTGAAGACTTTTACTTAATGCTACCAAAGTAAAACGAAAGAGAAATATTAATGGATAATGTAGTAATAGTACATTATGCAACGAGCCTATAATGGTAGTAATTAAGACGCGAGTATGTTTATGAAACGAGCGCAAGCGAGTTTCATAATTTTCATACGAGCGTCTTAATTACCATTATAGGCAAGTTTCATACTACTTTTTATGCTCGACCATATTTCTAACTTGAAATTATTCATAAGTATTCATATTCTTATCTGACTGGGGAGCGGAAGTGACCTTGTGCAATATCTCGTAAATTGTGAGATGTGTTCAGACGCGAAAGTATTGACTTTTTCTGAGGAACAAATGTCATTGACCTTGACATAATCTAGAGAATAAAATGAACATTAATCTTGATATAACCTGGAAATTGATTTTGACATTGAAAAACGAGATGACAAATTGAATTTATTTGAATATTATTTACAATTAACGCTAATTATTATAGTAACAGAACATAAACTTCTGCGACAGTATTGGATTTCCAGCCTCGCGCCGTTTCACTAGTTGTCTTTCGATTGCATATCCGAGAATAATTGATATTTGCGCTTTCATATTGCTTTCTGATTGGTGGAAAACCTGAACTTTAATGAATAGGTGTACTTTAATGAGGTCCATTAAAGGGCTGCTACCAGGTGTGTAATTACTACATTTCGGCATGGTCGAGCATAAAATATTTAATTTCTTTTCCTTAAGATTTTTCATCATTATCATCATCATGAACCAATCCGGGTTATGTCCTCCAAGACCTGTTCCGTAAATACTCTTGAAAATGTTCCTGGTTTTTCCATCATTGCCGTGGTGTTTCCAAATCTCTCTTGCCCATAGGCTTTTGCTGTAGAGCTACTTTTGGAATACATTGTGGGTCCATTCTTTGTCTATGTTGAAATATTTTTCATGATAGCATTTAACACAATAAGTTGTATTGTCTATTTTCAAGACTGGAAGCATTTGAAATGCGGATATGGAAAATAATGGAGCGTGTGAAATGGCCAGACATAATAAAAATGTGCTGAAAAGAGTGGGTGAAGAAAGAATAATGCTGAAACTGATCAGGAAGAGAAAATTATTGGTTGGGACATTGGGTAAAAAGAAACTGAATACTGAAGGATGCTCTGGAGGGAATGGTGAACCAGAGAAATTTCGAGGCAGAATAAGATATCAGATGATAGGAATTGTATATTAATTGTATGCGCAGGCTAAGAGAAAAGAGGGAATGCTCGGTTTGCAGTGAAGGACCTTCCCTCCTAAAGAAAACAATATAATATAATATAATATAATATAATATAATATAATATAATATAATATATTATATAGGCTAACTAACGCACCATTATCATTTTTCTTTCTCTTATTAGCTTTCATTGCTTCTTTACTCGTAACTTTTTTATTCTATAAACTGCCATTGTTTGTTTGTTTGTTTGTGTACTTGTTGACTTTTTTTCTTACTCTGTTATCTTTCATCATCTATTTGTTCTTGTATTGTTTTGTATGCTTTGTCTAATGGCAGCCTCTAATTTGAGGAAGCTTTGGTAAATAATATAATATAATATAATATAATATAATATAATATAATATAATATAATATATAATTGTTGTTGTTTAGTCAATTGCCCGAAGACAGGTCTGAATATCACCAGTGATACCAAGAGGCACCACTTATGAGGCAACTAGGCCAGGAGATAATGGGGTAGGTTGGCCAGTTTTTTTTTCCCATCAATTGCATATATCGCTGATTAGCTACGTATTACACTAATCAGAAATCAGATGCATACACACAGTTATTTTTCCTCTGACACATATTGTCAAGTGAGATGTACTACCTGATAATAGATGTACGTATCAACGAAAACCTCAATCAGAGGCAAATATAATTGAATGTTGTACTGTATGATATAATGTAACATAATATAGTATAGCATAGCTTGTATAGTATAGTATAAAGAAGAATTATTGCCATTCAACGAGGGAATGCTATAAGTGTTACGGGGACTTTTCCACAAACTAAATCATTCAAAGAAATATTTTATTCCGTGTAGAACTGTAGACAGTCTTTTTCGCATACTTTAGCTTTGTTACAACTTTCTAAGTTGTCTCTTTCTCAATTGTTTAATTTTACGTTTTAATTTTATTTTGTTTACTTCATTTTATATAGGACTAATATATAATATAATATAATATAATATAATATAATATAATATAATATAATATAATATAATATAATATAATATAATATTATATTATATTATATTATATTATATTATATTATATTATATTATATCATAACTTATAGTATAGTATAGTATTGTATAGTATAGTATAGTATTGTATAGTATAGTATAGTATAGTACAGTACAGTACAAATAATATAATATAATATTAGTACATTATGCAACGAGCCTATAATGATAGTAATTAAGAATCGAGCATGGATATTTATGAAACGAGCGCAAGCGAGTTTCATAATTTACATACGAGCTTCTTAATTACCATTATAGGCGAGTTTCATACGACTTTTTATGCTCGACCATATTTCTAACTTGATAGTATAGTATAGTACAGTACAGTACAAATATAATATAATATTAGTACATTATGCAACGAGCCTATAATTATAGTAATTAAGAATCGAGTATGGATATTTATGAAACGAGCGCAAGCGAGTTTCATAATTTACATACGAGCTTCTTAATTACCATTATAGGCGAGTTTCATACGACTTTTTATGCTCGACCATATTTCTAACTTGATATTATTAATTTTTGAGCAATGTTCCGTATGTTGTGAGATGTGCGCAGACGCGAAAGTATTGATTTTTTCCGAGGAACAGATGTCCACATTGACCTTGCTAGGCCATAAGAACCTACAGAGATAACATTGAAATTAAATTAAACATTGAAAAACGAGATGAAAAAATTGAATTTATTTGAATATTATTTACAATTAACGCTAATTATTATAGTAATAGAACATAACCTTCTGCGACAGTATTAGATTTCCAGCCTCCGTGACTTTTCGCTAATTCTCTTTCGATTGCATATCCGAGAATAATCGATACTTGCGGTTTTATAACGGTAGAAAGCTGACCTGTCATTGGCTGAACAGTTGTAACCTGAGTCGTCATTGGCTGAAAGACCTGACCTTTAATGAGTAGGTGTACTTTAATGACATGCATTAAAGGTCTGCTACCAGGTGTATAATTACTACATTTCGGCATGGTCGAGCATAAAATATAATATAATATAAAATAATGTAATGTAATAGATACGATACGATACGATACGATACAATATAATATAATATAATATAATATAATATAATATAATATAATATAATATAATGATGGTGGTGGTGATGATAATGTAAAGCATTGTTGGTCATCTAAGTTTGTACTATAATTTCTGACAAGTAGCCTATTCCCTCATCTTTCCAGTTAGTGTCTGCTTCCTACTCAATGCTTATTTTTATAACATGCAATCAACTTTATTTCTTATTCCCTCTCCTTTCACTGCCTCATAATTTGTTACTACTTTTTACTGCATTCTCACACATTATCACGGTTTTATGCGTTCTTCTTTCTGCAGTATGTCATGGATTAACTTCCCACTGTTATTAAATGTGGAATGTTTATACGATAACGATTGGATACACGAACTTTCTTGATTAAAATTTATCGACCTTCCCCTTGTACACGCACAGGCCTTTTGTATGCATATGTTATAATTAATCTTGAATTTACTATCAATTGAACTGGGTAATGTTCACACCATTGTTCTGCTGTACAAGGGTATTTTTATGCTAAATATATGAGTTTGAAATGGGATAATTCAAGTGTAAACATAAAACGCGTTTTATAACATGAATTACAAGCAGCAAGATATCAGTAATAATTACTGGTGGTGCCGCATTTTTCGCCTCATTATACAGTTCGTTATCGCAGGAAGGTAATGGAATGATATAAAAGGGCGGAACTGTACAGCGCTATCGATGATCACAATTTTCAAAAGATACATGTTTTCAAAAGTTACAGCAATTAATGACGGTTCTAAAATATTTGCGGTTATATTAAATAAAAACCAATATGAATTTTATAGGTTCTTGCATGTTACTGAAATGGTTGTGTTTTCAGTTATTTAATATACATTAATAACTACCTTAATTCTCTATTTTCAATTTTTTTATTATTATTTTAAAAAAACTGGACGTAATTCTATCTTATTTTCAAAACCTGTCTTCTTATCTTATTTAATTAATAATAAGTTTTTCTGATTTTAGGAAAATTTAATCTTTGTTGAAGTCTATCTCTTAGTAGGTAGTTTCGTTCAGTATCTATAGTTTTGATTGAATCTACTTTATTTCTGTTAGAGTTTCTATTTGTCATTTTACCTCTTATTAACAGTTCGTCACCTGCTTCTACCTCATCGGTTGGTATCGCACAGCTCCTCCATATTGTAGCACTTCCTCTCGCGCACCCCGGACTACCAACGGCATGCGGCATTCTTATTAATTGATCTTCACTTGCGCTGACTTTGCCGGTTAATTCACAATCGCTTCTGCTTGTATTTTCACTTGCGCGCCTCAGACTACCCTCACTGGTCATTCTCTCAGTCTGTGCCCCAGCTCCCCAAACAGCATCTTCACTGGTTCCAGCCTCTTCTTCCATACTAGGTTTTCCTTCTTCACTCTTCTTTCTTCTAAAGGGATCTGTGAAAACAGTGCTGTCTAGTTTATTTAGGTATGCTCTAATATCATTCACTCCCGTAAGCTCATCAATTCTTCTATTTGTTATTTCTGATTCCTTCTGCCCACTTGATGAGTTACTAGTTAATTAATATAGACAAGGGGGTTCGATTATCTGCCAGTAAATCGAGATCTTATTTCATCTTCATAGGGATTAAGTTTTCAATTCTTATCTTCTACTTCTTTTGTTTTAAACTGTGATCTAGTAGCCTACTATATGTATTGATCATATTTGACTTACACAAGAGGTCTTTTAAGTAAATATTTCATATTTGGTTTATACTAATTTAAATACAAGACGTAAAGAATCAGAAACACCCATTTTAGCAAAGCTTGTTTTCGGGTGTTGTTTTATGTAAATACAAGAAATACTAATGTTAATTTACTATAATAGAAAAAACATAAAATAATAATAATAACAATAATAATAATAATAATAATACAAAATATTACTTCGTATAGAAACAATTTAATAGTTATTTACACTGTAGAACGTGAGGCTAGAGCAAAATTTTACTTGGCGTGTGATTCGTTTATTGCCATGAACCGAAAGTTGAGCACGTGCTGACCGGAAAATAGCATTTGTTCTATATCTATAGACACCGACTGGGGATTGTTTGTTTTTCTCAGACAAGAAATAACGAAGACGTTTTGATTACAGTAATATTACATTGGGATGAAGGAGAAATAACCTTTTCTCAATTCTGTTTTGTTGTTTGTTAATTCTGTATTTAAAAATACTACTACTGGTGTTGCTACTACTACTACTAATATTCCGGGGACAGAACAACTAGAGGCTTCAGTGACGTCACTACAGAAGAACCCACACACAGCAGAATTGTTCGTTGCACTACAAACTGAAAACGTTGACCATCTACTTTCACTGATCCAGCTGCGCTCTCACAATACAATAACGTCTGTTCAGAAAATGTTTTGCAGCTGAATGGTACCGTATACCTGCTAGTGCGGGAGGAGGGGGTGGTCGGACAGTAAAAGTAACCGTCTCCAAGCTTCTAGATGTTCTGTCCCCAGTATACTACAACTACTACTACTACTACTACTACTACTACTACTACTACTACTACTACTACTGCTGCTACTATTACTAATACTACTACTACTGCTGCTACTATTATTACTACTACTACGATTACTACTGCTACTACTACTACTACTACTACTACTACTGCTACTGCTACTACAATTACTACTACTACTGCTGCTACAACTACTACTACTGCTGCTACTATTACTACTACTATTACTACTACTACTACTACTACTACTGCTGCTGCTACTACTACTACTACTACAACTACTACTGCTGCTGCTACTATTACTACTACTACTGCTACTATTACTACTACTACTACTACTGCTGCTGCTACTATTACTATTACTACTACTACCACCACTACTACTACTACTACTGCTACTATTATTACTATTACTACTACTACTGCTGCTGCTGCTACTATTACTACTACTACTGCTGCTGCTACTACTACTACTGCTACAACTACTACTGCTGCTGCTACTATTACTACTACTACTACTGCTACTATTACTACTACTATTACTACTACTATTACTACTGCTACTATTATTACTATTACTATTACTACTACTGCTGCTGCTGCTACTATTACTACTACTACTGCTGCTACTACTATTACTACTACTGCTGCTGCTGCTACTATTACTACTACTACTGCTGCTACTACTATTACTACTACTGCTGTTGCTGCTGCTACTGCTGCTGGTACTATTACTACTACTACTGCTGCTGCTACTACTACTACTGCTACAACTACTACTGCTGCTGCTACTATTGCTATTACTACTACTACCACCACTACTACTACTACTGCTACTATTACTACTACTATTACTACTGCTACTATTATTACTATTACTATTACTACTGCTGCTGCTGCTACTATTACTACTACTACTGCTGCTACTACTATTACTACTACTGCTGTTGCTGCTGCTACTGCTGCTGGTACTATTACTACTACTACTACTACTGCTGCTACTACTACTACTGCTGCTGCTACTACTACTATTACTACTACTGCTCCTGCTGGTACTATTACTACTAATGCTGCTACTGCTGTTGCTACTAATACTACTACTTCTGCTACTGCTGCTGCTACTACTACTGCATTCTCACACATTATCACGGTTTTATGCGTTCTTCTTTCTGCAGTATGTCATGGATTAACTTCCCACTGTTAATTAAATGTGGAATGTTTATGCTACTATTACTACTACTGTTACTACCACTACTAAAGCTGCTACTACTACTGCTACTGCTGCTGCTATTGCTACTACTACTGCTATTACTACTACTGCTATTATACTACTACTGACTATTGCTGCTGCTACTACTACTACTACTACTACTACTACTACTACTGCTGGTGCTGCTACTTCTCTCTTAACCGAGTCAAATGCCGTTTTGAATCCATGAATAACTTATGTACTGTGCCCTTATACTCCCATTTTTTTCTCCAATATTTGTCGAATACAAAAACATCTAATCAATAGTCGATCAATTGTTAATGACTGAATACCAGGTACAATAATGAAATAATGAGCATAAATTTGTTACAACTTTGAGCAAAGTCGGCAAACTTTCCAGACGGAGAAGGTTCCGAAATACATACCTGGCACATGGGAATGATGTTCATCTGTAATATGAGGTTGACATCCTCTCAATGCTCACGTGCAATCTGTTGTTACGGAGAGATAACTGAGTTAACTGTTGTACAAACACAATATGCGGATTTACTAACATAGCATGCTACATGTACATGGACCGAATGTACTCTTACGCTATCAAACTGTTGTGCCACAAGGTGTTAATTAAGAACGCAATACCCATCACAACACGCAATTAAACGTTCAGATGGAATTATTAACTAATTACCCAGGTGCATGAAGAATGTAGGCTAATTCAATCTGTCATGCAATATATGTATTTTTTCCCCATTATGTAAAATAAGCTGAATATACGTAACTCATCTATGAGGCCTATATTTCAACCAAATATTGATATTCACATTTGTTATCATCATCACCGATTTCGTCATCATCATCATCATCATCATCATAATCGTTTTCTAATCTTCTTCTTCTTTTTCTCCTCCTTTGTACAGGGTGATTCACGAAGCTCTACCCCGGTTTGTAGAGGGGGTTCCTAAGGTTATTTTGAACAAGAAATGTAAAAAAATTAATGAGATCACATTCATAATTACGAAGTTACAACACATTTTCCAAATTCGTCATAGTAAATGAAGCACTAGGCCTATTTGTTGCCATAACTACGTGAACGTTGTTGATAGTAGCTATTTATTAAGCTTTTATCTCTTGCGTAAGTTACGTCACGATGCCTTACAAGTTTTCTTTTCAGGAGTATGCTGATATAGTGTTTATTTTGTGCGCGTGCGACGGTAATGGATCAGCAATTTCCACAGCGATGGGTTGGTCGTGGGGGATCCTGTCACCTGACCTCCCAGATCTCCAGATTTAACAACCTTAGATTGCTGTATCTGGGGTGGATGAAAGACATCGTATACAAGGTTAAGGTACAAACACGCCAAGAATTGCTTCAACGCATTTGGGATGTCGCGACAACAATAAGGAACAAACATGTGAAGCTATGAAATGCTACAAGTGCGGTTCACACCGTGCGAACCGTTGCTTTGAGATTCATGGAGGCAATTTCGAAAATGAGATTTAAGTCCACTCTAAATGAAAGAGATTGGTACATAATCAATAAATTGTTTGTATTTTAATTATTTTTTTGCATTTTTGTTAGTGAAATCCTGAAACAAAAGTTTTTTTGCCGTTTTAAAATTACCGTAACTCCGTAATAAAGTTATGAACGTGATTCCATTCATTTATTTACATTTTTTGTTCCAAATAGCCTCAGGAATCACCTACATAAACCAGGGGAGAACTTCGTGGATTACACTGTATAATTTTCCTTCTATCATCTTCGTTATCAGTGTCATCATTGTGTTCGACACTATTATCGTCGTCATAATTATTGTCATCAACATTGTAGTCATTATCGTGATTGTCATCGACATAATCATCTTCATTATCTTCGTCATCATTATCGTAATTGTCATTGTCATTATCATTATTATCCTAGTCATAATTGTCGCCTTCATCATTATCGTATTCTATGTTGTAATTATTTTTGGACGATCATGCTTTTTTTCTCCTGCTTACCATTGTTGTTTTCATCCTTAGTAAGTTGACAATATTGCACATTCTGATTGCTATACAAACAAAAGAAATCGGAGTGCTGTTGTAACTACTTACCGCTAAGTGGAAAGAAATAAGCCTTTATTTAGAAACTAATTAATTTACCAAGCTCCGCAAAGTCGATGTTACCCTTTAACCTTATCAGAGTTTTCAGCATAGAGAACTCTGACCATAAGCAACCTGGAGACTTCAGTACGTTACTCCTTACTGCAAAATAAGATAATAAATTTTTCTCATTTATGTTCACATTTCCTATTCAACCATTTAACAAATACCTCATACACATTTCCTTTAAACATTTTTGGGTATTAACTTAGTAACTTCAACTACCCTAATTCTTCTGCTGTAATCATTAAATGATTACAAAACTCATAATTAAACTCATATATTGATAAAATTAACCTTCGACATTTATCTGGGTCTTTTCTGACTCCATGCCAAATTTTTTTGTTAATACGCGTACATCCATATAATCCGAAATGTGCCAGTAACCTAAATATGGCATCCTTGTTTATTCTGGTTTTCTTTACAATTAAAATTATTATTTCATAATTACATATTGATTATTTTTTCATGTTTATTTCTAGGATTTTTTAATGGTCCCAGTTATAGAAGAAGACTTTATTTCATAATTAGAATTATTTTGCAGTGATAATGTGTTGTCCTAAGCAAAGTGAACATGTAGTCATGCTTTTAAAAGTGAAGAATGAAACAAATACATCACAAACTGCCATGTAGGCTATGAGTAACATGTTGTATGTTCAAAAGTAATTATTTGTTTTTGTAAAACTAGCTTCTTGTTCTTTCTGCTGCAACAGGTGACGGACTAAATTAATTAACTAATTAATTGTCTAAACACTGACGCAATAACAAATTCCTTTTTATGTATTATTTCAAGTAAAGTCAATGTGTTCTCTTATAATTAAAAAAATAAAGACACGGATACGGACTAAATAGTTTGCCATTAAACTAATTTAATTAACTTATTGCTTAAACATAGTAAGTAAATCCAGGTACACTAAAAATTTTCAATTTGCTTATATACTGGAAATAAAAATTGATTAAAATTTAAATTATCCTAATAATAATTAATAACAAATACTCTTGTGGTCAGAAAAGACTTCAGATAAGTAGCATGAAATTCTACAGCAGCTAAGTTGCGAAAATTAATATAAATTTCATTACCTGAAACAACAATGATTGTTTATACTGAAACAAAATAACCTATATAATGCCTTGGTAACGACGTTCAAAAGTTTCTTGTAGGAGAAATTTGTACTTATCAAAGAAATTTATGCGATATTCAAAATTAAAAGAAGAGATTTATTTGAATGACGATCGTCCAAAAAATAATATGCAATATACATGTGTTAAGTGCGTAACAGAATTTTGGGAACTGAAAAAACTTGGCTTCGCCTCCTCTTTCCAAACTGTTTTCTCGATTCTGTTATAATGCACTTACCACACTTGTAACGCAATATACCAAGTCGTATCTATTATCGTCATCATCACCGTCATCGTTATTGCCAATGTCATCTCCATTGTTGTTGTATTCATTATTATTGTCGTCGTTGTTATCATGATCATTTTCGTGATGAATTTTCTCGTCACTGTTATCATCTTTATCGTTGTCCCGATTTTCGTCATTTATATTATCGCTGAGATAATTATTGTCGTCGCTGTCATATTATTGTCCTCTAGAGTACATTGTGATTGTGTCGTTGATTTCAAATGAAAGAAAATGAGGATAACCGAAGGAAAAACAAGTAATTGGTATGCGAGCGTGAGTCCTTGCAAGAGTATTTGAGGCTGTGGAAAGAATTTATGGGAGTATCAGATCGGTAGATCTTTTCTTTCAGTCCGTTTGTAGCCGTTCCATTTAAGATATCGAGAAGAAGTTTGTTTACTTCAAAAAATGTCTCGTCAGTTTTATACTAAACCATTATGAATATAATTTGAATTATTGTGAATAAATTTACTTATAGAGATTGAGTATGAACAAAATCCGTCCAACAGTTTACGAGAATTTACAGTATTTAAGGAAGCGGCTTGTCCAAAGCCTACTTTTTTTAATTACATTTTCTTCTGTTCAACTGTGTATGCAAGTTTTAATCCTGGTTGAGTGTAAGAGAAGGCCTTACGGCCTTAACTCTGCCAGGTTAAATAAAGCCATTATTATTATTATTACTATTATTATTATTATTATTATTATTATTATTATTATTATTATTCCGTTTGAATTTATTGCTAGAAAATAATTTAATATATTTACAAACATTTTAAATTTTACTACTGTAATAACATTTTAAAGAAAGAAGGAATACCTTAAAATTTAATTTATGCCATTCAAAGCATGTACAGAAACACAAAGATTAAAATTAAAATTAATAACAAGATTAGTTTAACGACTAGGATAACAAATCAAGGCTTAAAACAAGGTTGTCCGCTGTCTCCTTGTTTATTTAATATATATATATATATATATATATATATATATATATATATATATATATATATATATATATTAATGCACTTATTAAGGACTGGGAAATTGATTTGGCCACACATTTTATGATCGATAATAAACCCCTTAACACTCTGCTCTACGCAGATGATGTACGAGTAATTATATTAGCTAACACCGAAGACAACTTACAAATGGCAATTCATAGGTTATATCAAAAATTATAATATCAATTTTTGTTTTCCACCTGTGCTTATCTTAATATTTGGATTTATATTAACGTTTTCGACACTCGGTGTGTGTCATCTTCAGATATGGGGTCTATGTCATTGTGTGTTGCGAAGACCTAGCTTCTTAATTATGTTGTGGGTTGTTCACTTGTCTATGACCTTTCATGATTTCTTAATTTAGCTAAAATTACTATAAGCAGTGTGTGGTTGGTTGTTATGATTCTGTTAAATTCTATCTTTTGAAAACCCATATAGAATTTAACAGAATCATAACAACCAACCACACACTGCTTATAGTAATTTTAGCTAAATTAAGAAATCATGAAAGGTCATACACAAGTGAACAACCCACAACATATTTAAGAAGCTAGGTCTTCACAACACACAATGACATAGACTCCATATCTGAAGATGACACACACCGAGTGTCGAAAACGTTAATATAAATCCAAATATTAAGATAAGCACAGGTGGAAAACAAAAATTGATATTATAATACAGTGAGCTTACCGGCATCTCCAAAATGAAACTTATATCAAAAAGCAAAAGAGTACAATTTAGAAATTTCTATACACAAAACAAAAACCATGGCCTTTATTGGTAAACATTCTATAAGAACTAAAATAGTTATCAATAACTCTGGAGTAGAGCAAGTAAATGCTTTTACTTACCTTGGCTGTAATCTCTCCTATATTCATTCTCGAGATATATAGATAATAAATTAGCCAAATTTCAACAGCTGCTAAGAACAATTAGAAATACACTGTTTACGAAGGTCCGGCAAGACACAATTTTGAAATTCTACAAAACAATGGCCATACCAACTTTGCTATATGGATCAGAAACTTGGACTCTAAAAACTAGTCAACTGAAAAGAATAGAAGCAGCTGAGATGAGATTACTAAGACCGCTAGCAGGTTACACTCTCTATGACCATAAATATAATGAAGACATCCGACAAGAACTAAATATCGCAGCCATTACAGAGACAATCCACAAGTATCGGAGCAACTGGCATGAGCATGTTCTACGGATGCCAAATGATAGACTACCCAGGAGATTATTAAATTACAGACCCCTTGGATACCGAGATCGTGGACGCCCGAAGAAGCGATGGAGAGACCAGCTTTTCACCTGAGACGGAACAGACCAAATGGCCTAAACCCTGATAGCTATTGATGATGATGACTACTGTAATAGGATAAAGGGTGGTAATATTGTGATACTAATAATATTATAATAGTTATTTTTGAGAATTTTTTACAAGATTATTGAGCGAGAGGGAGATCGTTTTTTTTTTTTTCAAAGTATTAAGGGAATGTTCGTGAACAAGTTTCTGCGCAAAACCGGTCCTTCTCTCACTCGGTAAATTTTTAAAAAGTTCTCAAAAAGTACTATAACAATATTATTAGTATTACAATATTACCAACTTTTACCCTATAGTTCTACGCATTCTAGTACATAAATGTGTTTGTCCCATCTTAAGTATTGATGCGTAAATATTTTACTAGTTACTTTCATTTCTGTTGAATAAACAACTTGAAAATCAACTCAAGGGCGCGAAATCCATCACATAAGTGCAAAATAAAAGCTACATCCAGACTCGTTGATAAGTTCTTTCGACCCGGTGCTTCAAGTCCTAAAACTAATAATGAATTCCATCCTGCTATGTACACAACCTCTCGTTCCAGATTAATGTGGTGTATTTGATTAGCAGTTGGCGTGTTGTGATTCTAGGTTTTTTCTCTCCTCTACACGGCACATATAGGATGTCTTCAACAATTTTACAACACAGGAAGAGCAATCGCATGACGTCTTATTATTAGCATTAGTTTCAAAGCTGTTACAATACCGCTTATTTAACCATGAAACAATTAAAGAGGGTTGTAATTAAAGTTCAGTCGGTGTACCTTTCTTTTTGTCCATGGGTATTGTAATTCCGTTCATCGTCCGTTATTCGCCACGGTTAAGGTTTATAATACCACAGTTCGTGCTTCAATTTGGTGCCTCATCTTTGCCCCTCTCTATCTATCCCCTTCTCTCTTCGTTTTGCTTTTCCTATCATGGAAGAAGTCTTTTAGCTGCTTGACTCTGTTAGCCAATTGTTAAAATGGAACGAACAGAAATGAACTTGTTTCTTAATTACTCACATTTAACTCTTACAATTTTTTTATTCGGCCATACGCTAATTTCATGTGACGTAACTGTAATTTAATAACACACATTAAAGTACTGCTATTCATTATGTTATTCCAACTATCGATTTCCAACTAAGCATTTGCGATATTGATTAATATCGTACGCGCAACAACTCGCAAGCCTTCAAAGTAGCAATCCAAAATGGCAGGCGCGAGTTTTACTCAATTGATAAACAAAACACTCAAACATTAACCCACCTTCAAACATTCCCCTGGGAGCAATTCCCCCAATAAATTAAAAAAAATTGCACAATGAACAACAAGTAATAAAAATGAAATAAATTCTATTCATATTAATTTTAATATTCTAATAAAGTGAGTTAATTCCTGTAATTTAATATTTGTTGCTATGAGGTTAAAATCTTCAAACCAAAGCCCTGCAAAAAATCAATAAATACTGCATAGACGCAAAGTACACTGTGCCTGTCATCTGTTGCAAAAGTCAGGAACACGCTGAAAAGACACTCGTGGTTCGTGTTTGCCTTCTGTTGCAATAGTCGAGAACACGCTGAAAATACACTCATGGTCACCGTTCCATTATCAATAAAGTAACAAAATTAGATATTTGTAAAAATAAAGAATTAAACATTTAATTATTGTCGAACAAAAACAGTTGTATGCGTCTTGCCTTTAATAGTAATTACTACCATTATAGGCTCATTTTATAATATATTAGTACATACCCACTATAGTCACTTTTGTTAACGTACAAAAATTTGTCCAATATTGTTTTGAGAAAATTAACTCCATATGTAGATGAAATTGTTGGAAATGATCAGTGTAATTTCAGGCGTAATAGATCTACTATTGATTAAAATTTTTATATTCGACAGATATTGGAGAAAAAATGTGAGTATAAGGGCATAGTACATCAGTTATTCATAGATTACAAAAACGCATATGACTCGGTTAAGAGAGAAGCTTTGTATAAAATTCTTATTGAATTTGGTATTCCCAAAAAACTAGTTCGATTAATTAAAATGTGTCTCTGTGAAACGAACAGCAGAGTCCGTATGGGCCAGTTTCTGACAGATTCTTTTCCAATTCACTGCGGACAAGAAAATGCACAATAGCCTTTACTTTTTAACTTCACTCTAGAATATACCATTAGGAATGTCCAGGATAACAGAGAGGGTTTGGAATTGAACGAGTTACATCAGCTGCTTGTTTATGCGAATGACGTGAATATGTTAGGAGAAAATCCACAAACGATTAGGGAGAACACGGGAATTTTACTTGAAACAAGTAAATAGATAGGTTTGGAAGTAAATCCCGAAAAGACAAAGTATATGATTATGTCTGGTGACTAGAACATAGTACGAAATGGAAATATAAATTTGGAAGTTTATCGTTTGAAGAGCTTAAAACAATTGAAATATCTTGAAGAAACAGTAACACATATAAATTATAATCGGTAAAATTGCTACTATTATTTAGCATGACAACTTAAGGGTTATTGCAAAGATAGTGAAGAAGAAAATAAAGAAATGGTTCATTCTGACCATGAGAATAATAGTGACTATTAAGAAGAAGGTTAGAAAGGCGAAAGATGTAGCAATCACCATGAATATTGTGAAGATTACAGTGAAAACAGAATAATAATAGGTGAAAACGGTTGTACAGTGAAATTCCAAGGGTCATAATTATTTGTTGGCTTATATTTCCAAAAGTTGATTAGACAAGTACTTTTCATTTTTTAGTTTCTATTTCTGTACGTTGTGTTCTCAAATAATGACAGGGATATACAGTAATATATGTAAAGTGTGGCAAGTAACAACAAAATTATTCCAGACAGGGTGCAGTGTAGTTACAAGGTTTGACCAATAATTTATTTTATATTTTCGTACTGACATTAAATAAATATGTAATTCTGTAAAAAATATGACTATAATGTAAATAATAAACATCTAATTACTTTAATCTATGGAAAACAATGTTTATTATATAAAATAGAAAGCTCTATAAAGCAATCAGACCCCGTGAACAGGTTTTACATGTAATATACAGGGTGTTAGAAAGGAGGTAGTATGAATCGAAGAAGAAAATAAAAGTCCTATAAACATGGATCCTAAAATGTAACTATCACAACGCAAGACTAATTCTATCGATGTCGTTTCTCTTCCGACAGTGCTCTCGAATTTCATTCAAGTTATCTCGTGACCTTCCTGTCGCTCGCTCTTCCTTACCGAATTGTTTCGTTCGCATTCCTCTCGTCGTTAATCCCTGCTTGCGAGACCTATCTTACGTAGTTTCATTCCGTTTCCGCATTTTGTTTCTTGCCGAAGAGCTCACAGTGGAAGATATGCTACTCTTACAACGATGGTAAATATTTGCTCATTTCTCAGAACAGCCTGTAAATAAGACCGACAGGTTTAAGCTAGAAAATTAATAATTGTCGCAAAAATACAGAAATGAAAAATTGTATTTGTGCAAATTGCGAAATGCTTGTGCTGTATTATAAATAATTGTATAGAAAGATAAAATTAATAAAGTGTGCAGAAACAAAATATATGTAATTTGTTTCTTGGAGTTTTATTACGTTCAATTCATCTTATCACACTCTAAATATAATTACGTAAGTATCAACTACTGCATAATATTAAAATACGTTATTTTATGTGCACTCTAAACATGAAATTCTTTACTAGTAGGTCGTTCAAGATTTATTGTTAGCAGAGTGCTAACTCTTTTACTGAAAGGCGGTTTGTAATTACAGTTTTTACAAGATTCATGCAACTAAATCCTCGCTCACAATTTACAGTATGCGATGGAATTATATAAATCAATTAGAAGAAATTGTTCACTTAACTTACATGAATTGCACCAACTCTTTGAAATCAATTCCCGAACATTGTCCATGTCATTAGCATTTCATTTAAATTCAGATTACTTCAAACACATCTATGATTTCATTTTTTCTATTACTATCTTCGTTTCTGAAGTCCAATGTGGTTGTCGCATTTTTGCAGATTTAGGCTACATTCAAAGTTTGTCGCATTATTAGAAGTCGAATAGCAAAATGCGACAAATGCGACTCTGGCTTCAACCCTGTTTTCAGGGTTAATAAGGCAGGAACAGTACAGCTGATTGGATTATTAAGGAAATGCAAATTAAAATAATTTCCCGAGAGAAAATAGCTAGCAGCCTAGATCATATACGTAACAGATAGTCCGACACTATGTTAAAATCGTTTGCACTTTGAAGAGAACAACCGTCAGGATCGCCACCCTTCCACCGTAAACGAACACGAGATGGCAGTACAGTCGCTAATGCAATTCAAATGGGAATTATGACGTGACTCCTTATGTAACAACTAGATGGCAGCGTAGTAAACCTAACAAAAGTTGTTAACTTCAAAACCTATAAGGTCGACCTATCTATCTATTGAGGCTGTTTCAAAAATACGGGGCATAATTTCAGGTATGTATTTCCCACATGTAGACAATCAAAATAGTTCATTACAACATGTGTCCGGAAATACTTTATTTCCTAGTTATGGCCTTCACAATATTGAAAATCACCGGAACGTTTTTCTTTCCGCAGGTCGTTGCCGTCAAAGGAGACATTAAGAGGGCACTCTGACAGTTCATTCCGAGGCGAAGGTTACATTCAGTGTTGTGTAGGCGTTAGACTGTGCGACATGTAGTCAAATCAAACAGACTTACGGGGCAGGCGTGCACAAACTTCCTGGAAAACACCATTCCTCATGTTTTAGAAGACACTCCACTGATTAATCAACACATTCACTTCTTGCATGATGGCGCTCCTGCACACTTCAGTCGTACGACTCGCCGGTACTTGGATCGAAGGTTTCCTGATCGATGGATAGGTAGAGGTAGCCCAATTGCTTGGCCTCCACGCTCACCTGATCTGAACCCTCTCGATTTCTACTTGTGGGGCCATTTAAAATCATTGGTTTATTCGTCTCCGGTGCCTGATTTGGAATCCCTTCGGAATCGAATTGTGGCAAGTTCTGAGGACATACGCAATACTCCTGGAGTTTGGGATCGTGTTCGCAGGTCAATGAGACATCGATGTGAGGTCTGTATTCAAGCAGGGGGTGGACATTTTGAACATCTTCTGTAATGACAACGACCTCCGGAAAGAAAAACGTTCCGGTGAATTTCAATGTTGTGAAGGCCATAACTCGGAAATGAAGCATTTCCGGACACATGTTGTAATGAACTATTTTGATTGTCTACATGTGGGAAATACATACCTGAAATTATGCCCCTTATTTTTGAAACACTCTGTATATGATCAAGGCCAGCAGCTAGCTGCTTGTCCACATACTAGCTGCAACTTCTGCGCCTGTGTATTCAGCACTGCGGTTCTACCAGCTCTTCGGATCTCGTGTAATGAATCTTTCGTTGTAAGACGCACAATAAAACAAAAGATGAATAAAAAATGTTGATTACCTTTTGGCAAAGGTTTTTGTTTTGTGTCGGATGCATTATTATAGTAGTAGTAGTCCTGCCTTCTGCTGCGTAGACGTCATCTTGCAAGCAATGCACTCCTCGATCACCTGACTGCCTGTACATGCACGCTCGTTCTCTTAAGGGTGGTCCATGCGCTTGTAAGATCACATCCACTGGCTAAGGTAATTACAAGGGGGGAGACTTAAGCGAGATCGTCCTTTTATAATTGGTATCCAGGGCGACGGCATTCCCCCCTGCCCTTTTCCTTTCTCCTTTTGAATAGAAGAAGGAAATTATTTGCTGTAAATAGTCATAAAATTAATTTCTGATCTCACAAGATGCTTGACGTGAGAATAGAGGACCTAAAAAAAGAATACACTTGTAAATATTTTCCCCTCTTTAGATCCTCCATAACAATTTCTAATTTATATTTTCTTTTATCTGTGCTCTTATTTCTTACTGTCGTCTATTTCTTCCTCTACTTATCCTTCTCTTGCTATTTCCTTCTGTTATTTAATATTTTTATTACTTTCTGTTCTTACGCTCTGAAACTTCATGGTGTCTTTCAAGAACGTCTTACTACAGTGAAACCTCTCCTTAAGAGCACCCACAAGATACGGACATTCCTCATATACGGACAGATTTTATGTCCCAACTGAAATAATACAGAAATAATTATAAATTTAACTCTCGTTTGCGGACACTCTCAGACACGGACACGGACAGCTGTTTCACAGTCTTAAAGCATGCTTTACCTCCTGACTGCGGACAGAACTTAAATTTCAAGACCTAATGTGTTACAAAAATGGAAAATTTAGTTGTGAGAACTGCACAGAAATTTCTTAATATGAAAGAAGACAATAGGGGTCTCGTAGGCTACCATTAGCCCAGCCGGCTACCTCTTGTTAGCTGGAAGCGAGTGGATAAACAAAATCATAAAATTTAACCTGTCTGATGGGTCCAAGATTTCCGCGATCGTGAAATTGTATTCGACACATGATAGGGTTAGTAGGATTATTCTCTTCACTTCAATCAGTTGTTCTGTTTCGAGAGACATGGCACCTGAACGTAAAGGTTGAGTTGAAAACTGTAAATTACAGTACTGCATAACTGTAGACCTAGAATAAAATTGCATGACACAGTACTTTATTTTCCTTTTTCGGTCTTATCTACTGTAGTTCAGAGTTGGAAATAATTTACTGTAGTACAGTAAACTGTATTTAGAATTAAATTACAGTAATTAATTTCATTTAAAGCGTGAAGGGATACATAATGCATACTGTATTATAAATTTACTGTTAGATTGGGGAGCCTCCCTCCCAAAAAAGGTCACCTCCCAGATGTGGACAGATTGTTACATCCCATCGATGTCCGTAAATGAGAGGTTTCACTGTATTACAATCTGCGCCAAAGATTTTGGTAGATGGATTTTATTAATCTGAACCTCAGAGTGAGTTACTCACTGATGCAAGATCAGATAATTATCTCTCAAGGGAACGGTCAACACTGGAAAGTTGCGTAGGACCTATAAATTTTGCACACTGATACGTCTTATTAGTATAAGGCAGTCATGTCAACTGATGCCCATAGGCGCAAGCGCGCGCTTTAGAACTCAGGAGAGCCTGAGCGCTTTACAGCGGAAAAGAAAGAGACAGACGAAAGAGGTAGTACTGTTCGCGCAACTTATCTGGGCAGCTAAAAGAGCGGGGAAGCGGGGTGTAGCGAGGTTGCTTGTAGCGGTAGCGTGGCAGGAGAGGGAAGGAGAGGGGCAGCGAGAGAGCACTAGGGAACCCAAGTGCCTAGATAAGTTGCGCGGACAATACATACTGCTTGTTTGAGCTATATAAGGAATGGCCAGCACTGAGTCAATGGATGAAAGGAAGAGAACTTATCGATACTGTATGCATGTTAATTTTTAGATTTGTCTGAGAAGTATAAGTGCATTACAAGAAAGTAAATTTTAATTTTAACCTCATTTTTCACAAGCTTCCTTTTTTTTTATTGAAAAGGAATAATTTCTTAACTTTATTTTATACAAAGTGAAATTTTCAGATATGTTTATTTACTAGCCTTACAAGTACTGAAACAATGTTTTCGTAAATATAATTTATCATTTATCATATTACTGAAGATAGTGTATTGAAAATTGAAAATATTCGCATGAAAAATGTTTGTAATGAAATGAATTAACAAAGCAATTACTGTTGCATTAAAACAAAAGAGAAGTGCCCATGTGTTGTAACGCTCTATAGCTTCAGCAGATTTCGAGAAAATAATTTAATATTCTGATGATAGGAAGTTGCGCACCAATATTACCTTAAAAGCTTAATGCGATGAGAGTTTTGTTATGTAGTATTGATTACAGTTAAAACATATACCTAGGTAACTTTGATTTGTACTATAATATTGTTTTGATTACTTTTATAAGGCTAAAGATACCATCAGTATCAGTTTCAACTCATCATGTTATACTCAATCTCTTTTTTGGATCCATCTTGAATCTTGCGTACACTGCTTTTAAAGCTTAAATATAAATGATTGGTTAATTGGGCGTACTCTGAGTAGGCTCTGAGGATGATGTGAAGAAGCACCGAAACAGCTGTAAGCCACTTGTGCTTATGTAATTTAACACGAGTAAGTTTGCCAATCAACCAATCATTTATTCTCTTTCTTGGGCTATCATTTTCTTTATGAATGATGAGTTTCATTCACAGTATAGTAAAATTGTACTGATATACGTAGAATTTATGTGAATATCCATTCTTAATTCTTTATTATGTTATTAACATTTAAAACACAACTGCAATATTAACAAATCGGTGTTAGTACCTTTATTTTACAGACAATATAGATAGTATCAAACAGAAAGAAGCCATATAAAAATAACGACATAAAATTTCACGTTCCGTTTGAAGTTTGTGAAGTACTGTTTTCTTAATCCAACTGGCTGCTTATTCATATACATGATCCTGCCTCCTTTCTTACCTAGCGCTTGATGCCCGCGCACGACGTCAAGGTCAGAAAAATGCGTTTGCTTTGACATGACTAGCATAAGGTGATGCACCAAAAGAAAGTTGTGAAAATAATATGCAAGCTATTAAAATGATGTTCCGAATATCTCTGTGAATCTATGTTTCATGCGATTACACGTGTTCGATGAATCTCTTGTCACTTTTTGTGGGTTGGGGTATCTATAGAAACTAGGCAATGTTTGGTGTATTCGATTTACGTAGTGTATGAACAACATCGGTTAGGCAAGAGTACGATCGTACAAAAACAATTATTTATAAGTATAATTTTAAAAATGTATATTATGGGTGGTGTAAGAATGATATTTCATTTTACTTCCAGATCCACTCAGCACCGACAACTGCCAGCCATCATCATCATCTCAAGGTAGGGACCGTCGCTTTATGTGAAACAAATTCTTAATCAATTTCTTGTTTCTCCATACAGGTCTATTTGCGCGCATGTACGCATTCTGCTTTTGTTTATGCACAAAATGGCTTTTAGATTGCTCAGGACGTGATTCATGTAATGATATTGTCTTTATGTCTTCAAATATTCGAGCAATTTGGCAACTCCCTCTAAATTGTCACTTGTAGCGAAACAACGGCTATGTTAGTCAACTTTGTATCGAATTCCAGTAGTCGTTACGGTACACGACATCGTATTTTATAAAATGACCCCTAAGTTATATTCATCAGTATCAGTATTGCAGTATACATAACACTATAAGATTTTATGACACGCTATCATAATATTGGAAAACAATTTTTCATGATTTTGCTGATGACCGAGATTTAGAAACGTTTTAAGTTGTTGTTGTGTAATGTAGGTCATGTTTATTGACAACAGAGAATTTGGTCAGGCGAAAGGATACTGTCGTTCATTTTCCAAGTCCGGGGATGATATATAGAAAGGAACGACGAATGCATGAGGTTTGTGCGAAATGCCAGTAGAGCCCACGGTTAAATCAGATACGCATCAATTAAAAAGGTGAACATAGAGTACTCCTAAAACTGTTGCATGTATATATATATATAATTATAATTTGAACTGGTAATGGAAATTACGGGAAAATGGCTGAACGAATTTTAATGAATGACCCATCATTTTGAAGCTTGGCATCCAAGGATTTTCAGAAAAATAGTAACTTTCAGTGAAGCGTTAGTTTTCCTACATAATTTTTCTATTTTCCAAAATCCATCTTTCGTCAGTTTTGAGAACTAATTGCATTCAGAATAAAACAAAACATACACTACAATAAACAATAGGCTATTACACGAAGACCATGACCTGTAGGATTGCTGACATATTTAGAGCTCAAATTCAGTTGGTTATTAAAAACTTCAAGATTCACTAAAAATAATTTACAAGTCTGATTCTGCGGTGTGTAATTTTCTGAGTACAGCTGTGTATTGGATATTAAAATCTACCAAATTTGAGGTGGTTTGATGACATTATTACCATTAGAAATGAAATATTATTATAGTTAATGCCATGATATGACTATTTTTCATTAATATACATATTAATGTTATACTGATGATATGAAAGTGAAACGTTTTGGGTTTATATAAGTAGATGTAAAGAATATCTTAAATTAGATCTTCATTTCTATGATTTACTGAGTGGCGGCTATATATATGCATATATATATATATATATATATATATATATATATATATATATATATATATATATATACAGGATGTAACAACTTTAATGTTTAGAATTTCTGGAACATGTTCCCAGACACGTTCTACGTCGATTAAACCCAACATACCTATATCCAAAGTTCTATAGGTTTGGAGTATTTGTACCCCAAAGTTAAATTTTTGAGTTTAATTTTATCGCTGAATACTGAAAGAAGTAACACCAATTTCCGAAAGTGACATGTCTATGTCATTATTCTTATTAGTACCATATTACATTTTAATATCAACTACTTGTGAGTATGAAAGAAGCAGTGCAAAGTTGAAAAAAATGTCCTTAAGATTCCAAACTCTGTACTTCTTGAAATTTGCCAATAGGCACGTCAAAATACCTGTGCACTAGGAATCCTACGATTTGGGAACCGTGCTTGATATGCCAAAACAGCTGCTGTTGCATTGCCATCACACAGTCCATACACGTGAACTATGTCGGCGTATTCCTGATGTGTGTAAACAAAAGGCATGTTTTAATGGTCAAAACTCAATAAAAAGACTAGTCACAATACGGTTTATTTTTCTCACAACTGTTATTTCAAACTGTTGTCTGTTTCGTTTCCTTAGCAACCTAAACAATTTTAATTTCTCTTAAAAGTAAAATTTCCTTCATTCAATGCTTTTCAAATGTTTCTTATGTATCTCTACTTAGTAATGCCATGAAATAGTCCTTGTATAAACGGTATAATGCTTGGAGCTGCAAGAAGTTCTATTTTTTCCAGCTCTGTTATCTCTGTAACCTCTCAATTTCGGATATAGGTATGTTAGGTTTAATCAACGCAGAACGTGTCAGGGAACATGTTCCAGAAATTCTAAACATTAAAGTTGTTACACCCTGTATATATGTATATATATATATATATATATATATATATATATATATATATATATATAAACTACAAAACTTGCCTAAGATAATATTGTTATTAAAAATCAAATATTTTTATACTTATTAATCAAGTGGGGTTAAATCTTTTTCATATACTAAATGGCGGTGTGATGTAGATATTTATATGCGTTATTCTCTTCGCTCGAGAGAACCAAAAATTACAGTTCCTAAGGAAAGACCAAAAGGTATTACTTACTGCTAAAATAAGAGGCCTACAAAATGTTGTAGTCTCCAGATCATTTATTTTTCTTAAGAAAAATATTAATAAAATAAACTAGCAGCATTAAGAAAAATATTAATAAAATGAACTACCAGTATTTCTCACAAAATAAATGCATAGAAACATGCAGCTACCTCATAAATACTTGCAGTAAAAATTTCATCCAGATTGATTAATATTTGGCATAAGAAAGTTGGTGTTGAATCAACAAAAATGAACACAGAAAAATAGATTTGAAAATAAAATGAATATTTATGTAAATTAATATTCTCCTCCGCTACATTCATCTAGTAACTTCAGGGAGCCAACAAAAAGTTACTAGATTTGTAATCAGAAATTTTAAAAAATAATTCTCAGATGAAAAACAATTTTGACAGCTCTTTAAATTCCACGCACCCTTCCAGCCTTCATTTAAAAAGTGTAAACATACTAGTATTTGTAATCAGAATTGAGCTGAATCCATTTGGGATATGAAAATATAAATTCTGAATAAGTGAAATAGCTAAAAAAAAAAATTAGAAAAATTGTCATGATTTTCAGTGGAGTCTCTCCTTAAGCAAGCTGCTCTCTCGGCCAAGACTTTGCCAGTCGCACGCTTCGGCTTGAATTTAGGGGTTTTTAAAATTAAATTTACACGAAAACCGTGCATGCTATTGGAATTCGCCAAAGGAATATATTATGACTTATTAGATTTACTATCGACAAGGACAAAAATCACAATCCTACTCGCCATAGTTAACGAATAAGAGATTGTTAAACATTTGGGGGGAAAAAACATTTCTTTTTCTGAAAAAAAAAAAGAACTATGCACTTTTCACCAATATGTTATTATAGTTTTTTGTTACGTACAACATGAACTATTCGCTCTGGAAATCTGTAAGGTTATTTCACTATATATATATATATATATATATATATATATATATGCACTTCATCATGGAAGGACAAATAGGTATTCTCTTATTAAGAATATTCAGAAGGACATACGTCAGAAAGTCACCTCTTATTCCTAGTTCTCTGCAGCTACTCATAATGACAATGGATAGTTCAACATAGGGACGAGTGGCAAAAAGGATAGGTTTATATACTCCAGAGAAGGCTGCATAATATAGAAATTGATTAGGTGTGAGAAAAAAGAGCAAATAATAAAAGAAATGTATGGCGTAATGTAAAGATACGCTTAATTGATATCTAGAGGCAAGAGATTAAACTCCAATGTTCGGAAAAATCCTCACTACATTTACAATCAGACCTCATGCTTAACTGGAGGAGGGGTGAGTATATAAATTCTTGTAGCAAAGATGTTTGACCATGATCTGGAAAACATGTTGCAATATTTTGCGTAAGATGGCATTGATACAGTTCTGAATATTCGCTTGCAATCTCGGAATACTGTGCGGATCTGTAATGTTGGCGGCACTGCTCAGTTCAGTGTTTTTTTAGGACTTGGAAAATAAAAGAAAATAATTTTATCAGAGATATAAAAGATAACAGTTTGCTCAGATGTAGCTTGAATCCTGAACAACCTGTATATGAGTCTGCGCAAGATCAGTCAGATGTGACTAGAATGCTAAACAACTAGTATAGAAACAAGCTAAGTCAGATGTGGCTAGAAAGTTGAACAACCTGTTATAAACGCAAGATTAGTCAGATGTAGCTAGGTTGCTAAACAGCCTGTATATATGCAAGTTGGGTAGAATGCTAAACAACCTGTATATAAACTAGTTAAGTCAGATGTGACTAGAATGCTAAACAACCTGTATATACGTAAGATATGTTAGATGTTGCTAGAATGCTAAACAACCTGTTATATACGCAAGATTAGTCAGATATAGCTAGGATGCTAAACAGCCTGTATATACGCAAGATCCCTAGAATGCTAAACAACCTGTATATACGCAAGATAAATCAGATGTGGCTAGAATGCTAAACAACCTGTTATATACGCAAGATTAGTAAGATGTAACTAGGATGCTAAACAGCCTGTATATACGCAAGATGCCTAGAATGCTAAACAACCTGTATATACGCAAGATAAATCAGATGTGGCTAGAATGCTTAACAACCTGTATATACGTAAGATATGTTAAATGTTGCTAGAATGCTAAACAACCTGTTATATACGCAAGATTAGTAAGATGTAACTAGGATGCTAAACAGCCTGTATATACGCAAGATGCCTAGAATGCTAAACAACCTGTATATAAGCAAGATAAATCAGATGTGGCTAGAATGCTAAACAGCCTGTATATACCAAAGATGCCTAGAATGCTAAACAACCTGTATATACGCAAGATAAATCAGATGTGGCTAGAATGCTAAACAACCTGTATATACGCAAGATAAATCAGATGTGGCTAGAATGCTAAACAACCTGTATATACGCAAGATAAATCAGATGTGGCTAGAATGCTAAACAACCTGTATATATACGCAGGATAAATCAGATGTGGCTAGAATGATAAACAACCTGTATATACGTAAGATATGTTAAATGTTGCTAGAATGCTAAACAACCTGTTATATACGCAAGATTAGTAAGATGTAACTAGGATGCTAAACAGCCTGTATATACGCAAGATGCCTAGAATGTTAAACAACCTGTATATAAGCAAGATAAATCAGATGTGGCTAGAATGCTAAACAACCTGTATATACGTAAGATATGTTAGATGTTGCTAGAATGCTAAACAACCTGTTATATACGCAAGATTAGTAAGATGTAACTAGGATGCTAAACAGCCTGTATATACGCAAGATGCCTAGAATGCTAAACAACCTGTATATAAGCGAGATAAATCAGATGTGGCTAGAATGCTAAACAGCCTGTATATACGAAAGATGTATAGAATGCTAAACAACCTGTATATATACGCAAGATAAATCAGATGTGGCTAGAATGCTAAACAACCTGTATATACGTAAGATATGTTAGATGTTGCTAGAATGCTAAACAACCTGTTATATACGCAAGATTAGTAAGATGTAACTAGGATGCTAAACAGCCTGTATATACGCAAGATGCCTAGAATGCTAAACAACCTGTATATAAGCAAGATAAGTCAGATGTGGCTAGAATGCTAAACAGCCTGTATATACGAAAGATGCCTAGAATGCTAAACAACCTGTATATACGCAAGATGCCTAGAATGCTAAACAGCCTGTATATACGCAAGATGCCTAGAATGCTAAACAACCTGTATATAAGCAAGATAAGTCAGATGTGGCTAGAATGCTAAACTGCCTGTATATACGAAAGATGCCTAGAATGCTAAACAACCTGTATATACGCAAGATGCCTAGAATGCTAAACAACCTGTATATACGAAAGATGGCTAGAATGCTATACAACCTGTATATACGCAAGATGCCTAGAATGCTAAACAACCTGTATATAAGCAAGATAAGTCAGATGTGGCTAGAATGCTAAACAGCCTGTATATACGCAAGATGCCTAGAATGCTAAACAACCTGTATATAAGCAAGATAAGTCAGATGTGGCTAGAATGCTAAACAGCCTATATATACGCAAGATGCCTAGAATGCTAAACAACCTGTATATAAGCAAGATAAGTCAGATGTGGCTAGAATGCTAAACAACCTGTATATACGAAAGATGCCTAGAATGCTAAACAACCTGTATATAAGCAAGATAAGTCAGATGTGGCTAGAATGCTAAACAACCTGTATATATACGCAAGATAAATCAGATGTGGCTAGAATGCTAAACAACCTGTATATAAGCAAGATAAGTCAGATGTGGCTAGAATGCTAAACAGCCTGTATATACGAAAGATGCCTAGAATGCTAAACAACCTGTATATACGCAAGATGCCTAGAATGCTAAACAGCCTGTATATACGCAAGATGCCTAGAATGCTAAACAACCTGTATATAAGCAAGATAAGTCAGATGTGGCTAGAATGCTAAACTGCCTGTATATACGAAAGATGCCTAGAATGCTAAACAACCTGTATATACGCAAGATGCCTAGAATGCTAAACAACCTGTATATACGAAAGATGGCTAGAATGCTATACAACCTGTATATACGCAAGATGCCTAGAATGCTAAACAACCTGTATATAAGCAAGATAAGTCAGATGTGGCTAGAATGCTAAACAGCCTGTATATACGCAAGATGCCTAGAATGCTAAACAACCTGTATATAAGCAAGATAAGTCAGATGTGGCTAGAATGCTAAACAGCCTATATATACGCAAGATGCCTAGAATGCTAAACAACCTGTATATAAGCAAGATAAGTCAGATGTGGCTAGAATGCTAAACAACCTGTATATACGAAAGATGCCTAGAATGCTAAACAACCTGTATATAAGCAAGATAAGTCAGATGTGGCTAGAATGCTAAACAGCCTGTATATACGCAAGATGCCTAGAATGCTAAACAACCTGTATATACGCAAGATGCCTAGAATGCTAAACAACCTGTATATACGCAAGATAAATCAGATATGGCTAGAATGCTAAACAACATGTATATACGCAAGATAAGTTACATGCTAAACAACCTGTATATACGCAATATAAGTCAGATGTGGCTAGAATGCTAAACAACCTGTATATACATAAGTTAACTTAAGGCAGATGTGGCTAGAATGCTAAACAACCTGTATATACGCAAGATAAATCAGATGTGGCTAAAAGGCTAAACAACCTGTATATACGCAAGATAAGTCAGATGTGGCTATAATGCTAAACAACCTGTATATACGCAAGATAAGTCAGATGTGGCTAGAATGCTAAACAATCTGTAAGTTATATACGCAAGATAAGTCAGATGTGACTAGAATGCTAAACAACCTGTAGGTTATATACGCAAGATAAGTCAGATGTGACTAGAATGCTAACCTGTATAGAAATATTAAGCATATAATACTCTTTAGAAACGAATTCGTCATTTTTAGGACAATTTGCTTTTGTTGAGTAAATTAAAAGGGTCTCATATGACAGATTCAAATAAAAAGAGACTTAGAATGTCTGCTTCTCTACTTTCTGTTGCATTTTTTATTGAATCTACCTCAGCTCTTTATTAGGAATAGTTTGCACTGTGTATTTTCGCGAAACTCTAAGCTAAACAGAAAACTTCCCAGACCAGTCCGTAATGTATTTGATGCCAAGTGCACATTTTAGCTTTCGACTGAAATTACGGGTGCCTTGTACAGACGGTTAGAGTTACCTTTGATATTTAACTGGTGTTAAAAGTTCGACTATGATAAGCATTGGTACAGTGCACTGACAGACGGGCTTCTTGCTTTGGGGCGGAAAGAGGTAAGTTAATTCACGTGGAGGCCTGGAAGGAGATTGTTTGTACAGAACGTTACACGGCCCACGAGATGCGATTTCAAATTCCGAGATAAAACAGAGCTCTGCGTCACCTTAGGTAAAATTGAGGCAAACATGGGAACGTGTGTCAGGCTGTGATATATATTCTACGATTTGGTAATTAAACGAAAATCATTAGAAAAACGACAAAATTCTTCTTGAACATCCTGCAAGGCAACCATCATATTGATAATCTTATGGCAATTATAAATATGGTAGATTCATTTTTCAAAGGAAACGCATATAACATAAAATAAGTTAGAATTTATAGTTTTTTTTTTAGTTTCTCTTAAAAAGTGTAAAGTAAAATTTAATATCGCTATCAATTTATTAAGGCCAAAGTATCTTTAATTCACTGTATTATGCAAATTTTTCTTAGCTCTAATTAGTGAAATATATTACTAGTCAGCGATTTATTCAATGGAGAAGGAAAAGAAACTGGCCATCCTACCCCGTTATCTCCTGGCTTAGTTGCCTCATAAGTAGAGTTATGAAAATGTATTCCTTAAAGTTAGTTTTGCGATAGCAATTAATGTTTACAATCAGAATTCCTATGTACGCGTCAATCAGCAGCCCACAGTAATGCTAAAGCACAGAGTAGTAGGCCTACAGGTCAATCGAAAGCAAAACATCAGACTAACTACATATATTTGTATTAAGAGGACGAGTAGTGATAACTGGTCAGAAATCCGACTTTTTATTTTGTAATATGCATAACAGTGGTTGAATGACCAATCATGAGTTTTGTGTAATGAAAAACTTATAATGGAAAAAGTTTCAATTTAAATAATTTGTCTAATTTGTTTTGCCGAAAAATTAAATGAAAATTTATAAAATGTGAATATTAATACATAATCATATGATTGAGCATTTGAATAAATGTATTATAAAAATTCGTTTATCTCATAAAATTCATTTATTTTGCTATCAACAGATTTGTGTAAATATCTAATTTTTTTTTTCAAATTGTCGGTTGGTCTATTATTATATTATTATTATTATTATTATTATTATTATTATTATTATTATGTACCGAAGTACATATGATATTTCCATACAGATATTCTGCGTCATCATGCGGTGAAAGCGTAATGGAACGGAGAAAAATTCTCTCCGGCGCAGGGATTTGAACCCGGGTTTTCAGCTCTACGTGCTGACGCTTTATCCACTAAGCCACACCGGATTCCACCCCGGCGTCGGAAGAATCGTCTCAGTTTTAAGTTCCAACTCTTGGGTTCCCTCTAGTGGCCGCCCTCTGCACTACGTCATAGATATCTATGAACCTAGGACCGAAGTCCACACATGTGCTGAGGTGCACTCGTAATGAGTGACTAGTTGGCCGGGATCCGACGGAATAAGCGCCGTCTTAAATCACGAAGTGATTTACGCATATGTGGACTTCGGCCCTAGGTCCATAGATATCTATGACGTAGTGCAGAGGGTGGCCACTAGAGGGAACCCAAGAGTTGGCACTTAAAACTGAGACGATTCTTCCGACGTCGGGGTGGAATCCGGTGTGGCTTAGTGGATAAAGCATCAGCACGTAGAGCTGAAAACCCGGGTTCAAATCTCGGCGCCGGAGAGAATTTTTCTCCGTTCCATTACTCTTTCACCGTATGATGACGCAAAATATCTGCATGGAAATATCATATGTACTTCGGTACATTATAATAATAATAATAATAATAATAATAATAATAATAATAATATATATGATATGCGTAAATCACTTCGTGATTTAATACGGCGCTTATTCCGTCGGATCCCGGCCAACTAGTCACTCATTACGAGTGCACCTCAGCACATGTGTGGACTTCGGTCCTAGGTTCATAGATATCTATGACGTAGTGCAGAGGGCGGCCACTAGAGGGAACCCAAGAGTTGGAACTTAAAACTGAGACGATTCTTCCGACGCCGGGGTGGAATCCGGTATGGCTTAGTGGATAAAGCGTCAGCACGTAGAGCTGAAAACCCGGTTTCAAATTCCTGCGCCGGAGAGAATTTTTCTCCGTTCCATTACTCTTTCACCGGTTGGTCTATTATTGCATAACTCCATCCAATTAATCCTTAGCGGCTAAGGGTGGTATTCATAGACATTTCGCAGCACGCGCTACGAGCGTACTAAGCTAGCCCCGGCTATCCACTGGTTACTAGTACAGAATTCAAATCATATCCTATCGCTAACACTGGTTTATGAATACGAAAAACGCTGATAATCCACCGAAAGCCCCCGCTAAAAATGTCTATGAATACGGCCCTTTAGAGTTTTAGAAGAAACAGCGAAAACCACAGGTATGCCAAATCTGCATCACTACCGGTACTTCTACTCGTAAATGATGGTCTTTGTTTGGCCGTAACGCCACTGAATGTAACTCTACATAGGGCGCCGTTAAACAGAATAATAAGAGAAATACAATTTTATATAAAAGCATATTGCAGTGATGTAGAGATATGAACTTTGCTACATTTATAAGTTCTCGTAATAATGTAATGAAACTTCTTATCAAGAAATGGATAAAGAATGAGACAAAGAGAGATTTTACACAGTGAATGAATCTTTGATGATGAAATCTGCTACCGTACTTTCTCTTTAATTCCAGAGGCAAGTTCCCCCAAGTTTCTCACCATCAATTTCTTCCCGCTCTTTCTCACTCTTGTTCGACAAGACTTTTTTCTTCTTCTCTCTTAAATTCTTATATCCCACTGCGTCCTAGTGGTGGTAACATAATTGGAAGTAAATTTTATTACCCTCTCAAGAAATGATTAGCACTGTGTAATCAACCTCTGCACCTATTTCCTTTCACCCTCTCGCTCGTTCTCTCTCATCTTTCTTTTTAATATCGAATTAGCTACCTTTTCAGAGTTTATTATTAAGGCTGTATAATCTGTGGAGAAAATAATTATGGCAGTGAACAGTGAGGTAACAATAAAGAGTGGAGGAGGAGGACTTGGTGGCAGCCGTCCGGCCGCCCGGCACTTTGAATTAATTCGATTAGAAGCGACATTGGCACGGAGAGAGAAGAGCGCAAAGCTCCGGGCTGGATAATGACGTTATACCATCTTAACTGACTCCGTAATGACTCTAATTGCTTCTTCTCCAAGCCGTTCTTAAGCTCTTCAAGTATGAGTGACCTATATCCGTACATTAACTTCTATTTTATTCTTTCGTTTGTCTTACAACTTAGAAATTCTGTTAAGGTTTTCGTGTTTGTTTACCGAAACAGATTCTAAAGCAAGAACAGTTGAAGAAATACTAGGAGAGGTAAAAAAAAATAAACAGTAGGGAAGCCATAAATCATCATCATCATTACCACTGCTTAATTTTACTAACAAGCAAACATTCTCAAGAAGGCAGATAAAAAAGTTTTTTTTTTTTTTTTTTTTTTTTTCCACCATGTTAATAATGTCAAAACAAGTGCTTATATAAGTTTCGGCCACTCGAGCGCAATTACGAGAGCCCCCAGTAAGTAAGTTTCCTTAGGACTGTTTACAGAAAGGAAACACAATTTCAAGGAAAGATTTACAGCAATTCTTGAGCTAATTTTCAACATATTCCTCACTGAAATTTAGATGTTTGTCACGGTATGGCATAATTGCGCCCCGCGGTCAATTGGGAGGCCTAGGCGTGGCATAATTGCGCCCTGAAGAAACCAAGTAGCAGAAGGGACATAGCATAGTTGCGCCCCGAAGAAATCAGGTAGCAGAATGGACATGGCATTGTTTCGCCCCGATGGGCATAGTATACACGAAAGTGATTGTCATAAAATAAATAAATTACTTTAAAATATTACAGTGGTAGCTGCATTGAAATGAGGTAGGTCTAGCATATGATCAATTTTTCTATTTAAAATAACACTTTTTTTTATCGATCACACACAATAAATGAACTGCATTTTTTGTTTGTACATCGATATCTTAACCCTACGGTACAGGGTTTCGAAAATCGAAACTTAGAACCATTGTGAATTATTAACTCTTTACCCTTTTCACTAAACTTAACATTAATTTTAAATTAACCTCACTATACGCCACAGACGGTGTGAAAATCACTAATAAAATGTCAAGACTGCTAAGGCCCCATATTCCAACGGCTCACTCATTTGGATATGTCAGTTAACAAAGTACTGCCAACTTCATGGTGTTCATTTTAACGGTAGGCTATTGATAATCACTGCATAAACAGTAGAAAAACAGTTAATAAAGTACTGCCAACTTCATGGTGTTCATTTTAACGGTATCGATAATGAATATTAAATCGAACAAAAAATCAATAAGGTTCGTTGATTACGAGGCTCGAGTTTCCGTAATATCTTTTTCTCTACTTATTTCATCGGGGCGCAGCTATGCCATGTCCCTTTTCTCTACCTGATGGGAACGGGGCGCAACTATGCCCACAAAACAGGGACCCTTTTTTATCTGCTGCATCTTATCTGACCGTGGGGCGCAACTATGCCCTGCCCATTTGTCATACAATAGAAGTCGCCCTGAGTGGCGCAGTTGGTATAGCGCTGGCCTTCTGTGTCCGAGGTTGCGGGTTCGATCCCGGTCCAGGTCGATGGCATTTAAGTGTGCTTAAATGCGACAGGCTCATGTCACTAGATTTAGGGGCATGTAAAAGAACTCCTGCGGGATAAAATTCCGGCGACGCTGATATAACCTCGGCAGTTGCGAGCGTCGTTAAATAAACCATAATTTTTATTTGTCATACTATGGAATTAGCATAGAGGTGCAGGCGGCTGCCACACACTGGTTCCGATCCCAGGCGGCAGACTTCTATGACACAGATTTTCTACTATACAAAAGTTGATCCCACGGTATGACAAATGTGTCATTTCTGGTGGGGAATGTATTTAAAAATACTTCAATAATATCTGTAGTCTATCTGTTCCAATAAATCTTCCTTTCTGTAAACGACTACAACTTACTGGGTATTATTATTTATCAGAATTTAAAATGGCCTCATCACATTACTTATCTTTGTAAGAGGCTTCGTAAAAAAATTTATAAATTCGTTAATCTTCGATGCTACTTACCCATTAGAGTTCTACGAAATGTTTATTTGGCCATTATTTAGTCTATCATTCAATATGGTATAATTGTTTGGGGTGGAAGTACAAAAATTACTCTTAGTCCGTTACATTTACTACAAAAACGAATAATTAAAATTTGTTTGAAGAAACGTTTCGATTATCCAACTAAATTAATTTATTCTGAATTTAATGTATTTAATATTGAACAAATTTATAAGTATACATTGTTAAAATTTTATCATAAAAATCGTAATAAGTTTGTATTACAGACACACAATTATGACACAAGACGAAATATTAATTCAACATTAGTAGAACCTAAATGTCTCACATCTGCTGGTCTAAAGCATAGCATTAATTTTGGCCCTCGGTTGTACAATGCTTTAACTAAATTACACCCAGAACTTCTAACGTGTAACTCACTAACATATAACAAGAAAATTAGAAACGTGTTAATATCTTCAATTTGATTAAATAAATTTATAGCCTATGTGTTTGAATTAATCAACCTATATTATATTTGTATTCTATAATTTTGAAATATATATTAGTCCTAATTTTCACGTGCGATATTATTCTTCTCTAGTATTAATATTATATTATATAATTCCATTGCCGCTGTAATTATATTTTAGTTCCTATTTTATTTTACTTATTTATTTTTATTATTTTTTTATTTCATTATTATATCTGAACTGCGACCGAGCACGAGCGCTGCTCATTCGGTCTCAAATTTTGTTAATACTACTGTATCTTATTTTTATGTCGCTTGTATAATTTTTTTTTTTTTTTACTTTTTGGGAGGCCCTCGTAATTGCGCTCGGCTGGCAAAAATTTGTATAAGCACTTGTTTTGACATTATTAAACATGGTGGAAGAAAACAAATTAACTTCTTTATCTGCTCCCGTGAGAATTTTGCTAGTAAATATTTGTACTTCTACGTATAAAAATTAGTCTGTCCATCTTTTTCTGGGACAACCGGATCTTCTTTGTCCAGAATTAAAAGCGTAGCTAGCCTTAGTCGTTAACCCTTGCGGTGGCTGAGTGGTCAGACCTCTAGACTATCAGGCAGACGCCCCGGGTTCGAGTCCCGGTCACTTTGCTTACATTGTAGCCTATGAGACGCAAGCTACTTTGTTGTGTGGAATGCCGTCACAACTATCGTGTATCAAAGCAACTGCTTCCGCCGGTAAGATCATGATCACTGTATTTTGGGACTGTGAGAGTGTGATTCTCATTGATGTGATGCAAAGAGGCAGTACCATTGATTCAGAAGCATACTTCAACACATTAACCACACTAAAGAAGCGCTTCCAGCGACTTGGGCACCATAACAACCCAGGAGATGTTTTGATTCAACACGATGACACTCGGCCTCACACAAGTTTCAGGAACACATTACGAAACAGGGTTGGATAGTGTTAACCCACCCACCCTACAGCCCTGACCTAGCTCCCTCGGACTTCAACTTGTTTGGGGCATTAAAGGATGGCATTCGTGGAAGACATTTTGAGGACAACGAGGAGGTGATACGCGCAGTGAAGAAATGGCTTCGTGACCAGAACAAAAATTGGTACCGACAGGACATACTCGCCCTTATGTCTCGCTGGAGGAATGCCATAAAACTGGAAAAATTGGGTGTTTAAATAAAACATGATTCTTCCATTTGTGTAATTCTCATTGTGTGGAACAAATAATTGTTGAAGAAAAAAAATGTGGGACATTACCTTCAGGGTGACCCTTGTATTATTATGCATGACCTATCTCAGGCACTTATAACATTCCTTCATATTACTCCGCGGATACACGAACCTTCATAATACGTTACACTTGGTCAGTTGTAAGAAAATACCCAAGGCTACAGCTACACACGGTTCTATTGCTCTATTAAAATGAATACAAACAACTTGTCATCGGATTACGGGCAAAACACATCCCTTCTGTTCAACAACTCGTGTATGATGATTAGACTCGCATGATGTTATACGAGGGCATTGAACATTGAAAGAGAATTCCAATTGCTCCACGAAATTAGTTATACACGATTTTATGACTCCACATTAATTTTGATAATATTAGATTTTAATTTGTATAGTTTTAGTATTTTTAATGACTTATTAACAACAACACAATACATTTGAGATACCATACAAGGGATCTATTTCGTATGGCTAAGCAAATTCACATTGTTTTAAAATAAATTTGTTTTTAATATTTTGACAGGACATTTAATGTTGGTAACTTATAGATAATATTGTCACTATGTCATATTTTATTCTAGTCAAGGTAGTTTCAAATGTAAAGCTTGTATTGTAATTGATTTTAGATGATACTTATATTTGTACCTGAAGATGCCCCATTAGGGGCGATAACGTTTGTATCAAGATTAAATAGGATGTAACACATCAATATTTTTTCTCACAATTTTTTTTTTCATATGTAATTCAATGCTTAAGCCATATTGACTGAATAATAATTAATCATATTTTGATATGTTATTAACTTATAACATAAATTGTCTCATTTGTATGATGTAGTTTCCCCTGCAACTACAATCCCTTATTTACTGCACATCCCTGTCTGAACGCTACGTAGTTGTATGCAGTCTTTCACAGAGGAGCAAACGGCATATCCTATAACTTCAAAACCATAAGTTGCCGTGCTGATTTCATGACACCACTGCTATAGAATATCTCATATCTTGTTGGAACGTTTTTAATACACCCTGTGTATAGTGAAGTATAGGTGGAACGTCTGCGACTGGTATAAATTGAATTCAGAACTGAGCTAATGAATCGAGATGCCTAGCACACCTGCCTCATATGCAAGCCTAGCCTTTGCATTGCAAGTTTGTTATAGGCCTGTTCCCAGAACGGACATGACATACGATGAGTCGGCTCATCAGAAATAACGGGCCACAAACTGTCACGCGATGGGGCTCAGGTGCTGAACTGCATTTAATGGGGCATAAGTTCACAAACAGGAGCACGCGCACCACTAATATAATAGAAGGATCGTTCTAGGTTGTTCTGTTTTTCATTTATTATTTTTACTGTGAATACGTTCAGTATTGGCGGTAATTTTTTTTAGTGTAGAAGTGAGTTTTGTAATTAAGATGTTACACAGAAAATGTAATTATCAGAAAATTTTATAATTATTTGGATCATTTAGCCCATGTATCATTTGATCACTGGAGTGTAAGAATCCTTTTAATTCCAACCAAGGATCGAAAATACATACCGGGATGAAGTCACAACTTAAGGAGAAAAAATTAATGGAATATACAGTAGGAAGGATTGAAAATAATTGTAGAAAACAAGCGAATGGAGAAAGAAGATAAAGAAGCAAGACAATGGAAAACTCAACATATATTCCGCTACCGAGGAAAGGAAAAGAAAGAATAAAGTTGTATTATGGAATACTTTCTTGTAGTTGGGTCATTTGCAAAATTTGTATAACAAATGGACGATTGAGAACGTCAAAATTGAAGTACTATTTGGTGCATATTCTGCATGTATTAATATAGTGCAATGTCTCTGCCATAGTAATCAGCCACTGTACACTCACCTTGCTTTACAGCACTGTTTTGAATGATGTAACAGACATGACGGAGTAACAGATCTGACAGGTAACAGACTTGACAAAGCAAACAAGCATGTGCTAACCTAAAATTTTTTTGCTTAAAAATCTTCAAAATAGCAACTTAACTACTGGACACGTGTACTATTATGTCCTCTTGATCTTGACTTTATATGTTGTTATTTGTGGAAAACACAACACAAACAGATCTGACAGAGTAAAAATGCACGCTTAGACTAAAACATAAAGCAAGAGTATGACACACAAACTCGCCAAATCAAAATGGGTGAACATAGCAGTACAATCAAAATGAGTCTTTGTGCATCATCTTGGCTTGTCCTGACATATTCTGTGGAAGTTCTTTTTCAACTGTGTATCCATAGGAACAGAATGGTGTAACAGACCTGACTGACTTACTGGACTAGAGTAATTACGTAATCATGTTTAAGGAAATATAAACTCGACATAAATGAAGTTTTGATAATATCAAATGTTTCTTTAATTTTTTTCTCAATTACATTATTAAACAAACCTTTATTTGGACATAATAATGCTCCATTTTAAAAACTTAAGTAGTATGGACACGGCATTTTAGGTTTCACTATGAGAATTTTATTTTATTCTCGTGAAATAATTCACATGAAGGAAATAATTCTTGTGATGTTTACTACATTAGTATTGAAACTACTCACTGTTAGGAATTTATAATTCTGTCGTTATAAATGCAATAATAGGAAGGGTAAGAATTGATGGACATAATTTGTTATACAAATTCTGCAAATGACCAGGTTTTTTGTTTCCTGTAAATTTATTTTGATATGAATAGAAATTAGAAACAAAAAAAACTAAAGAAAATAAATGCAAATTATTTTCATAAATATTTTCTTGTAGTTAGATCAATATTATTATATATTTCATGTAGGCCTAAGTATATTTTCATGAAAATAAAAATCAGAAACAAAAAAGAGACCTAAACAAATAAAACTACAAAGAAAAAGAAAAATGATATTTCGAAACGAATATAGAGCCCAAAAACATTCTTTTCGCCTATTACATCGTTTTTACATATCAATAGCAATATCGTACTACTCAATACGATAGCATTTTAGGGTTAATACTCGTAGTTCAGTTTTCACATGAATTTGAGAAATCCATAGTTCTATAAAGCTTTAACCACGTGCATTTGGAAGTATTATTTTTAGTGTCCTTTTTATTGTTCGAAATATCGTTCACTTGTTCTATCGGCTTATTATTGATCGCTAATTTATAACTTATCTGGCATTTTCCTGTAAAGGCAAATATTTTAGTTTTTGTTTGGGAGATTCTCATCTTGTATTTATTTATTTATTTGTTTATTTAAGGACACCTGGTAGAGTTCGCAGGGCAATTTTATGATTAGTCACTGTTGAAAAGAAAGTTAGTTTTCTCTATAACTACATTTCCTAAGATAACAATTTTTTCACTGTCCATTACGAAAAATTTCCTGAGTACACTGCCATCAAAGATTTCTAGCTAGTATTAATTCCTTTAGTTGTACAATTCTGTTAATCTGTGCTATAATTAAAATATTATATAGGTACACTTTTCTCTGAAACTATGTATCAGAACTTCACAGATTTGTATATTAGTGTTTTGATAAGTGTCTAAAATGGTCACCTCAGTTCCAGTCCCATCAGATGCAAATAGAAAGGATACAGAAAAGATTTTTGCGTTATGTATATTTAAAAAAAAACATCACGTGTCGTCTTATGAAAAGCAAATTTCATATAATCAGTTACTTTTTTAATTTAATTATAAAACTTTAAAATCTAGACGATTAATAAATAATCAAAATTTACTCTATAAGATTGTTAACGGTATATTGAATAACTGTGATTTTCTTAAATTTCTTCAGTTTATTGTAAAAAGAACAGAATTACGTCACAGGCAAGCTTTTGTTATTCAAATTCCTAGAACTGTTTTTTTCAAGAACTCTCCATTGTTTGTTATGTGTAATACTTACAACTCTCTGTCTTTAAACTGTGATTCTCAATTAGATTTCAGTTTATCAGTTAAAAAATGTCATGCAATATTAAAAAGAATTGTATTTCCTTAGATATTTAAATTATGAATAAGTGTATTATAATGTGTTTTACTCTAGTTTCTAAATAATTTTTCATTATTATATTGACATTTGGTACTATATTAACTGCAATATTATACTCTGGCATCTATTATCGGTATGTATTTTCTTTCTTTCGTTTGTGTTATTATGTATTTTGTATATGTATCAATGTAAGCCACCTCTAATTGGAAACTTGCTTCTGTTGGTGGTGCATTTAAATAAAATAAAATAAGATATAAAATAAAATATAAAATAAAATAAAATAAAATAAAATAAAATAAAATAAAATAAAATGTTAACCATTAGGGTATTTCGGGGCATAATTTGTGTTTTTAATAATTTCAAAAAAATTGTTTGTTGTACATTTTTATATTTAGAATTTTTTCTCTTGGGAATGGTGTACTTTTGTAACGAAATCTTTCACCTGTTTTATGTAGTTAAACATTCTGTACTTACTTATTTACTTATTGGCTTTTAAGGAACCCGGAGGTTCATTGCCGCCCTCACATAAGCCCGCCATTGATCCCTATCCTCAGCAAGATTAATCCAGTCTCTACCATCATATCCCAGCTCCCTCAAATCAATTTTAATATTATCTTCCCATCTACGTCTCGGCCTCCCCAAACATTCTGTACACCCACAAAAAATTTCAGACTTTCAAGTTGAATAGCGTTTGAGAAAAGTGTACCTGAAATGCAAAAATGTCAAAATTTCGGGAAATGGGAAAAAAAAAAAAAACAAAAAAATGGGCATTTTTTAAAAATACTAGCTAGTGATTTTTGAGAGCAGTGGGCTCAGAAAACATTCCATAATGGGCAGTGAAAAAATTATTCTCCTAGGTAATAGTTCTAGAGAAAACTAACTTCCTTTCAACGGTGATTGATTAAACATAAAATTGCCCTGCGAACTCTACCAGGTCTCCTTAATCCAAGCGCTACCGCTTGTAATTCACAGCCTGAATTGTTAAAAAAATTATATAAATGCCTTGAGTGTGAACTAACAAAGTGAGATTTCTCCCGAGGATCACACGTAACTTTTGCGTTTATTTTTATTTTAAGTTACTCTTTTATGAGACTTGAGAATCAATATCATTTTTCGTAATCATTAGCGAAAATAAATATAAAGTATTAAAAGACACAACCTTCCTTGTTTCTCTTTTCTCCTTCCACTCAAAGTTCTCAAATTTATTCCTCATATTGATTGACTTCTTGTGACCTTCGTTTGAACTTCGATATAATGATGTACCTCTTATATAATATCAATCTTTACTGCTGTGGCATGAGTAATATCATTTCCCCACTAAAGTACTCAGACAAACCAGACTCCAAATTCAAAAAGGCGGTAAAAATATATTTTAGTTGTCCTGCGTTTTCTTAAGCATTGACCTGGAACCATACCGGCGATACGTTCATGAAATTCTGCTAGATATTAATAATTACTACTACTACTAATTTCAGAATTTGGGACAAATGGGCCGACATCTACGGCTGACCACTAGGATCCAGAATAAAGAGTAGAAATTAACTTAAAAATAAAATACAATATGATTTGCGGAGAGAATACAAAAAATTATAAATTTAAAAATGAAGGTACAATTTGATTTCGGAGAAACATGAGATGAATGTACAGTGAAGAATAATGAAATGAAGGAAATAATATTACGTAGTGTTATACAAGTGATTGTGTATAATGGATAATGAATCTCTCAAAACCATTAGACAAATTTTGTTAATGTCCTCTTAGAAAATTTAAGAGAAAGGAGAATGGTTTTGGTTAACTTAAATGAAGTTCCCCTAGCGCCAAAAAGAAGTCCTTTCACTTCCCATGTATTAATATTCATTTTGTATCTCTCACTGAAGTGAGGAAGACATGGATTGTAAGTAAATTTCTTTTCATCGTTAACGTTACTGGCTTGTTGATCATTCTTCTCAAAACGGACAATGGGGTCAAGAATGAGGCTTCTTTGATTCCGGCTATGATGTCTGCTCTCCTGGTTGACTCATTCTCAGCCAAGCAGTGCACTTCTTCGTAAACCTCCCACTTTGCCTTCCGAAGAGTGGTTGCGATGAAGCTTCTCACTTTAAGGTGGCGATTGTTCCTCAGTAGTTCTCTTTTAGGGCAATAGGCTAACCCAAAACATGCCCAAGGGTTTCTATTTCGCTGCATTCTGGATGGCGACAGTTTTGTTCTTGGAAGGAACGGCCTGGCACAGATCGTACTGCTGCGATGTTTGTGGACATCTTTATGGCATTGGTCCACTCTGAGGATGATATCCCTCTTCTGTTACTAATCCAAGAGTTGTTTTTTAGATCTTCACTGTAAGTCACCAATCCTTTACCTTTTTGTGGAAGACGACACCAATTATTAAACGATCTGCGACGTGACTCAGATCTTAAATTTTGTCCTGTCATCGAATGTGCTTCTGCGTTGTTGGGAATGTTTAATTGTGAAAGAGCTTCTTGTTTTACAGTTTCAAGATTCCTGCAGAAATGGTGATGTTCGTCATTTATTTTCAGAACACTTCTGGCAATATTTTAGTGCTGGAGGTATACTTCCCGTTCAGCACTAAAGCATTACTTCTTTATTTAATTATTACTTTAAACAATATTTTGCAAATAATATTGAATTAATATTGAATATTGCAGGCAATATTGAATTATATCTAAAACAAGAAAGAATAATATGCAATAATGATTAATTACATAAAAATTATTAAATACTTTAAACATTATTGAACGTAAATAATAAAACTTAAAATTAAATTAATTCACTTTCCGGGAGTTTAATATGGGCAGAAAAACGAAGAAAAACACATTAAATTTAAGTAATAAAATGAAATACTATAGCTTATAAACAATATAGTCGGCCTGGGAAGCGTAGTCGGTATAGCGCTGGTCTTATGTGCTCGAAGTTGCGGATTCGATCCCGGCCCAGGCCGATGACATTTAAGTGTACTTGTAGTTGTCCGCTTTAGAATTTCCAAGGAAATTTGAAAAAAAAAATCTTTGAAAGCGCACCATGCCATTTTTTCTGTAACGGAAAGTTTTTCCCGAAACAAGGAGTCAGCCATAATATTGTGAATTTGTGGACCGATGAAAATGCCCTCTTTTAATTGAAGGATTCAGAACCATAGTGGGACAAGCGCCATTTACTAAAACCGTAGAAAACAAGGGTTAAAATGAACTTATTACTACAAGTCAATGGAAACATATAGCAAGTAATAAAACTAAATTATATGTCAATCTTCATTAAACTATGGTATTCACTTAACTTTAACCCTTACTTTCTCCGTTTTTTAATAAATGGCGCTTGGCTCATTATGGCTCTGAATCCTACAATTTGCCTTCATTCAAACTGGTAACTTTTCTTTTAAATACTGAAAACCACATCCTTGTTCGTTCATTGCATAGACCTCACTTTGAACTGTTATTAAATTTACTGAATAGAAGGGACCAATATCAGTTTATTTATTAGAAGTACAAAAGAATATGCCAACAACTATAAGAAACTGGAAATAGGTCATAAACTTATTAAATGCAATAGCTTTTTTTTTTTGGTTTACACCCCCAACCCACGCTAGAGGGCTTATTGAAAAGTGAAATCACAGTATATATTAAAAACGTTATGTCATACGAATAAAAGAGATTCATTTTCGGATTCAGCGCACACCAAACTGTAAGGGACACATTGTTATAAGTCGGAGCAAAATTCTTGTTGTTCGGTGTAACCTGCAATGTACAGTAGTGGCAAAAAAAACCGGACCGACCCTTGTAGCTGATTTCAGAGCCTTGTTCACTCCAGAGCACGATAGACTGGTAACTAAGACTTTCGTGGTTCGAATCCTGCCTGGGAAGAAACTTTTTTTGTTCCTTATTCAAATTTATTCCCAATACTTTTCGATTGCAGCGATATTTTACTACTTAATTAACTTATTATTCCCAGAACATGAATTTTACCAGCAATCGAAAAGTATTGGGAATAAATTTGAATAAGGAACGAAAAAAGTTTCCTTCCCAGGCAGGATTCGAACCATGAAAATCTAAGTTACCAGTCTATCGTGCTCTGGAGTGAACAAAGCTCTGAAATCAGCTACAAGGGCCGGTCCGGTTTTTTTTTGCCACTACTGTACATAGTTGAAATTGGCATTACATAAACTAGGAAATGTCTAGCGTAATCAACAGAGAATCGGTAGTTAAGTTCGCACTCTTATCTCGCTGCTTTGAGGAAATTCAATATAGACAGCAAAATATCGTGGATCGTTAAATAAGAAAGTATCTTACATAAAGTAATAATGCCAATCTGTATAGCAGCTCTTGCATCAAGAACTGAGCGTGGATTTTGCCCCTCCACTGCTCAGATGTATTATAAATGAAATGGGAATTCCTGCAACGATTTGTAACCAACGTAAGAATCATAACTTTCCAAGCCGAGTGTGTATATTTTATACGGAGGGCAGTAAGTTTCCTTACTTTCACGTTTTCTTGTCTTTCCTATATAAGGATATTGATCGCGACGAACACGGTACTTGCGCTCTAAAAACACGATCAATTTCAATGTTATTGAGATCACTTACACTTTTTGTCTTCTCTTTTTCACTCTTTTTCGTTTATCTTGTTATTTTCTTTCTGCTACTTTTCTCCTTCATTCTTCTTCTCTTCTACGTCCATTTCTTTTTTTATCCTAAAGATAGTGCTGTTTTCAAGATGAGAATTTTGAAGCTCTAGATCAGCGTTTCTCAAACTTTTTTGAAGTGGGGACCACTTTTTAATTCAGAACAGTTCCGCGGACCACCTTATTAATATTCCCTTCGAAAGCAAATTTATCATTTTCGTAGAATAGTTTAAAACCAGTATACTTGTATTTTAAAATTGAATGAAAGTTCGATATTTTGGTCCTCTGTTATGAATTCGGGTGGTCCTGGCTGAGTTACAGACGCGGCGCCAGATGTGCAGGGAAAAGATGGCGAGAAACACAACGTGTATAGTGATTTAAATCCCTCTTTCGTTGCTGAGAGTAGAGTGGGAAGACGATAGACGGGTAGGGTAATAATTTCATAAAATGTCAGTACTGGGAGAAAAAGTGAAATTCGATTGCCAAGCTCATTTTCAAACTCTGAGATTTTAAGCATTAGTGTGATACGCAATTCGTTTGAATTTTATTTTTTCTTCTGTCTTTTTTGAAGGACCACAAGGGAATACCTCGAGGACCACAGGTGGTCCGCGGACCATAGTTTGAGAAACGCTGCTCTAGATCAATTGAATAAAATCTAGGTTTTTAGAATACTAAGGTAATAAATGGTATGGTGAATACAGAATGAGTGTTATCCGAGATAATGTTAGTAACATAATTTTAGGAAATTAAGATAAGAAGTAAATTTTCCGACGTTGATGAAAACGACCCTAATAATAATAATAATAATAATAATAATAATAATAATAATAATAATAATAATAATCATTTATTTTAGCTGGCAGAGTTAAGGCCGTAAGGCCTTCTCTTCCACTCAACCAGGAAAAAGTATATATACATATGCATGAACTCACAAAGAATTCAACAATTTGATTTAGATGAGAGCTACAAGTATACAAGAGTTATTTACAAATTAAACAAGAAAATACTATGAACTATTAATTAAACACTGAAACAAACAGTGTAGCAGAATTATGCTAAAATACATACTGTAGAATGTTAATATATTTCAAATAATATTAGATAATAGAAAGAGATTATTATGAGGTAATTTTGAAAATTCAGCACTATCAGGATGATGTCTAAAGAAAGAAGTAACAATGTAGTCAGTGATAGTTTAAATCAGTATGATTGTAGTGAAATGCTAGTAAGGTTATCTTTCAAGCTGTTTTAAAGATGTTTATTGTCTTGCAGCCCCTAATACTTTGTGACAAGGAATTCCATTGACGCGAGGTGGATACTGTAAAAGATGATGAATAATAAGATGTTCTATGAAGAGGTATACTTGGCGTGCCATAGATAAGTGATCTGGTATTTACGTCGTGGTTAGAGTATATATAAGAGAAACGAGACGAAAGGTAATTTGGTGTTGAGGTGTGCAGAATTCGAAAGAGTAAAGACAAACAGTGTGAAATTCTGCTTTCTTTAAATCGGAGCCACGAAAGACTTGCGAATTACTGAAAGACGTTAATATTATGGTTTTAAAATTTCAATAAATCCATAATTGAAGCGGTGAGATCAACAACCATTCAAGTCCATTTACAAAAGTTTCGAGAAAAATGTAAAAAACTTTTTTTTTTTCTTACCTAATTATTATTTTTTGCACGTAATATTTCTGGTTGTTTTAGAGCTCAATACAAAGTAGTTTACCAACTTTTAAAGTCTTAACACTTGTGGAAATATCCAAAATTTAACTTCAAATTAAAAAAAAATGAATGGCCAGAATTGATTGAATGGTTATTGATCTCACCGCTTCAATTATTTAATAAAAATTTACAGATACACCACATATTTTCTCTTTTATATGAAGAGTCCACTGCAAGAATGATGGATGTCACTTTCTTGTCGAAAATGAACCAAGATTATCAATGCATAGCTTAAGACATATAGAATGTACATAGAGAGTTATATGGCATTAACACTGATAATCATTGTCCAGTAATGATCGGAAAATCATAGTTAAGATTTAAGCAATAAGCATTTCAAACTTTCAATTGCTTCTCCTGGAAAATGTATTCCAAATGACATCCATCATTCTTGCAGTGGACTCTTCATATATTTAAGGGGAGTGACGGGAAAAATTATTGTAATTTTCAGTCAGAAAGCCACATTTTCGTTTTCTTGTAAAAATGAATCAGCAATCTCTTATTGATATGTTGAGCAAAATTCAATGATCTGCGACGCTCGAAAGTATAAAAATTACGCAATTTATAACTGGCAGCACCTTTGAACTTCAATTCCATGCAGATTTTGCAAGCTGTTTTCTCACAATTTTTCAGCACATTTCGTCAGGTTCGAAGTGTAAAGGCTCTTACAATTTTGATGCTAGGAACATGACATTTTAATGCATTTTCTATACATTGTGGTTAACAAAATAGCCATTGGTTTTATCATTAAATGAATACTTTTCTAAATAAAAAATGAAATATTTATAGTGGCAATAGAAAATTCATATTTTTTTAGGTATGCAGTGAATATAAAATGTTTTCAAACTTTTGTAGTAAAGATATATAAAAACTGATGCGTAATGTTTTTCTAAATATGCCACTGGTCTTGCAAAAAAGTCAAACGTTTTACTGAAAAATTGAACGACACATTTCATTTTGAAATATGCAATTTTTTCAGAAAATTTTTGTTAATAACTCAGAAACTAATTCACTCACAGTAATGAAACTTAACCACATCATTACCTATCACACCGTGATTATTTGTACGAAAAATCGAGGATGTAGCTTGAAAATGTAGAACGTAGAAATTTCACATATCACCACCCTTAAGGGTATATGTACGTGAACGACCACAAATATTATCAGAAAATGCAGGCTCTAAATTTTCTAAAATTTTATGAGAAAGTGAACTCAAATGGACAAAAATTACAAGGTACCAGAACAAGACTTATTAGAACTTAAATATCTTATAAAAGTATAAAAAGGTTACTAATAATATTTTTTAGAATTCACTTTTTACTTTAAATTAAATTTTCCAAAATTTGAAAATTTTCACAATATTATTTCATAATTCCACAATTATTAGAGATAGAATTCTGAAATTTTGTACACTGATTTAACATGTATTTGTGCTAAAGGTAGACTACAATAATGCCCATTTCTTTGAAAATAGAAAAATGAGGTGACAAAACATTATGCAAATTTTAATATATTTTATATAGAACAAATAAAGAATTAACTGTATTAAAATAAACAACTCTACATGTCTGAGAGTAGTCCACTTTTCACAGATAAGTGTTTATTACATGCAGGAAAAATATTAGAGATGTCAGAGAGACCATAACAATGTTATGATTACCAAATGATGTAAATGTAGATTTTTTTTCATTCTTTGATAAAACTGGTTTTGAAAAATATTATTTGTTTTTTTAATACTTTGATAAAATTGGTTTGAAAAATAATATTAGTAACCTTTTTCATACTTTGATATAACTGGTTTGAAAAATAATATTAGTAACCTTTTTCATACTTTGATATAACTGGTCTGAAAAATATTATTAGTAACCTTTTTTTATACTTTTATGAGATATTTAAGTTCTGATAAGTCTAGTTGTGGTACCTTGTAATTTTTTTCCAATATTGTGAGTTCACTTTCTTATAAAATTTTAGAAATTTAGAGCTTGCATTTTCTGATAATATTTGTGGTCGTTCACGTACTTATACTCTTAATATTGGAGGAACAACACTGCATATTCACATATAATAATAATAATAATAATAATAATAATAATAATAATAATAATAATAATAATAATAATAACACTATTATTATTATTATTATTATTATTATTATTATTATTATTATTATTATTATTATTATTATTAATAGTAATAATCTCTGGCCAAGTACCCGTAGTTAGGATGTTGCAATATCTCAGTTTAAGACAACACAGAATAAATTAAAGGTAGACTCAGTTCCATTGAGAGGGGTATAAATTTGAAATTTATAATGCTGATTCGTACCCATCAAATCTGTCTTCAGGAATCCTACAATTTGAAGCAAAAGTTGTGAACGTTCTTATGTAAGTTAAGAAACGTTGTGAAATTCGATCGAATGCAACACACATTAAACCCTACAAAATATACAACCCATTCAGCATGCAACCCCTCTACTGCTAACAAAGGACTTGAGGAACATTCCCCGCCATCTAGTAGCTTCCCTGTCAACTGTAGTGTCGAAAATCGAGTTTGACATGGCAGTATTTATGGTGAACTGGAGGACAGGCAAGATCAACACACTTCGTAAATGTTTTTACGATTGCATTATAATTATTATTGATGGTATTTTTTTCTCTGAAAGATAATTTTTTAAGTTGAATCCTATAATTCGTCCACACCTGTGGAGTAACGGTCAGCGCGACTGGCTGCGAAACCAGGTGGCCCGGGTTCGATTCCCGGTTGGGGCAAGTTATCTGGTTGAGGTTTTTTCCGGGGGTTTCCCTCAACCCAATATGAGCAAATGCTGTGTAACTTTCGGTGCTGGACTCCGGACTCATTTCACCGGCATTATCACCTTCATCTCATTCAGACGCTAAATAACCTAAGATGTTGATAAAGCGTCGTAAAATAACCTACTAAAATAAAATAAAAATCCTATAATTCTTATGAATTGACGCATACTTGCTGTAACCATTGTTCTGTCTAGTTGTGATTGAAATTTTTAGTGTAACAATATGGGGTTGTCCTTCTTTGTTAATGGAGCTTTTCACTACCCTCTTTTCCTCCGGTGAGAAAAAGAAATCTCTTCATGTTTTCTTACTTGGAATGTTTGTAAGTTTCGAGAAGTGCATATTATAGGCGAATATCCTCCGATTGAGATAAAACTAAATTTTTTTAGATAAAAAGTGACTTCTTTACTTCTTTCGTGTGATAATGACTCGTCGAATGCTTTCATTTTTCTACGATATCCCTCTCGTATTAGATGAACTTGACCTACGTATACATTTACTTTTTTGTTCAGGACATTTTCTTGTATTTGATTTTTGCAAGTAGATTGTGCAATACTCGACAGATGGCAGTACGTGCACGCTTTGGTGTGTGCAACATCTAGCGAAGACTTTTTTAATTTCCTGTAACGTATAAAATGTGACATTTTCTCATTTCTATCTCCAGTAAAGACGTAATCATGTCAAAATCTATAATTGAGTAATCTACTAAGATTGAAATGTTGTATAGTTGTGGGAGAAAAATTGTTTGAATGTAAATGCGTGTGATCAAGTCACATCCACTTTTATGTCTACCTTTCTCTCTCTGTCTCCATGTGTCTATCACTTTTTCTCTCTCAGATATTCTGTTTCTTGATCTCATTTTTAAAGGTTCTTTCAATCTGATTTCCAGACTTCAGAATGTAGAATTTATCAACAGTAATCTCACTAGACGTTTTGATTTATCTGGAGAAAATCAAAACTCGAGTGGGATTTAATTGACTATTACACAATTAGAAGAAAGTATGTAAAGATTAGAAGTAACGAAGTACTCCAATACAATAATATATTAATTGACTTACGAAAATACAACTGTCTTCAAATGTATTATTGTACCATCTCAACATTACAAATATTACGCTAGATGCATGCTAGATGGCAGTAGTGAGTTATGATTACTAGCAATGCCTTCTCGTCGAGAAGTTCTCGATCTATACACGATGGCAATATTACTAGTCAAGAAGTCTTTGTTGATTCAGTTTCATTTTTATTAAAACAGTTGCATTCCACTTCAATTATCCGAATCCCAGCAATCAACGTCACTTGATAGATGATTTTCAATAAATCTTAATATTAAACAATCTCTGATGCGTGACTATCCATAATATCATATAGCAGAAGCTATAACATAACCTAACTAATATACACAAGTGTTAGAAAAGTTTTAATTAACGACGATGACATAAAAAATAAACATGAATAATTTTAAAAGGAATAATTATTGAATGTACAATTCTCAAATTTGAATGTGGTTGGTGGTTCAATTGATGTTATATTGGACGTGTGCGCAATAGAAGTGGAACTCGTTGATGTAGGCCTACATGGTGTATTCAACTTATTCAGGATTTCCGAATGGTGCTCTTCATTTATTTGTAAATAGGATTTCAGAAGATGCATAGATATGGTCAGTGATTTTTGTTAATTCTTGTTCTTGAATGCCAATGCGAGTCATATTTGAAACTGCTGTGCATCGAATGGAGTGGTTTGTAATTTTACATATATATATATATATATATATATATATATATATATATATATATATTTTTGACGTCCAGGCCAGCGCAGTTTCTAATGTTGACAAACAAAGAAACAAATGCTAGGGACGCGATAAAATTAAACAAATGCTAGGGACGCGATAAAATTAAACAAATGCTAGGGACGCGATAAAATTGTGCGATAAGCAGCCGTGATTGGTTGAAATACGCCCTTTAGTACCGTTTTATTGGTCAAAAGTAGTATGACGTAGTAAGAGTGTAATAGTCAAGGGAAAATCTTGAATGTATGATATAGGCGAAGTATTTTATGGTATAGTACTTACAGAGAAAAGTCGAAACAGAATGCGATGCAGTGGTTCAGGGCACATCAATTTTATTCACTAGTTGTAGTGTGTACTACATAAACTCAGACGCACTGCCTTAATTCGTAATGAACGAATTAAATTTCACTTATGACTATCATGCATTTAACTGAGAGATGCTAAACGTCTTACCTTAAGATGTAGGGGATCTTCTTGCAAATTCTCCGCGAAATCTCTTCCAGCTTAAAGAGCGACGGATTATATGGACTATTAGAGAAATTGGCTTAATCCTTTGGGTATTATGAGGAGGTGTAGATTTTGCTGCCCCGCCTACAATTGGCTTCAGTTATTCACTGTGCCGTATTGGCTGTAATGTCTTTACATATCAATACAAATGCAGAGCGTAGTTCGAGTACTACAGCTATATATTGAAGCGTAATAGATGTAATGTAAATTAATTAATCAATTTATTATCGTATTATGTCTATTTAGGTAGTGTAGAAGCCACCGCACTTCCAGGTATGTACGAAATTTTTCGGTTCAAAACGTGTGAAAGACAATATTTTGATAAACAAATGAGTGCTCCGAAGGTTGTGAATAATATTTCCTATTACATTTTTGATGGGTTTCTTACCACTTAACTTCATATACATTGCGACTGATATTACTATTTTGGGTTTAGTTTTTTGAATTGTTATTGAAAGGAAAATTTAATGAAATACTTTCATATGCACTCAAATAAAAATAACTTTCATTTTCTAGATTACATAAAAATTATTATATTTTGTTTAGTAAGATATATACGAGTATATTAGTTTATAAAATGTTTTCCTTAAATAGATACACCGATATTTAATTAATTTTTCACACACTTACATAAAACAATTATGCATATATTGCACCAATTCTTAATAACCTATTGTTTTTATATTTGCGAAAATTATCTTCTTCTTCTTCTTCTTCCCTTCAAGTATTAGGCCAAATGACCTATTACGATCTTACAGTTGAATTTTCAATCCAGCGCTTCTTTGGACGACCGAGAGATCTCTTCCCGTTTGGACGATAGAGGAGCATGACTTTTGGGATTCTATCTCTAAGGATGCGATGCAGATGATTTATCCAGTTGTTCTGATAATGTTTTACATGATTAATTACAGGTTAATTATCATTTAAGCTTAATACTAAAATATATTATTACTAGGGAAATTATATTATTATTATTATTATTATTATTATTATTATTATTATTATTATTATTATTATATTTCATTTTTGGTGCCTGATCAGGCATAGTAGGAACATCATTAAGAATACTAATCCGTGCTGAACTTGGTCTATGAAGAATGTTGAACCATAAACGGAATCTGCGATAGTGAAAGGCTCTTCTAAGTATTCATAAGCTTGTAAAACGGTGAAGTAATGCATAACCTTATAATTGGCATTATTGTTCACCTAGTGTTAAATTTAGAGAAATTAAAATGATTAATAATTAAGTATTAATTAATTATTAAGCACATAAATAAATTCAGAAATGAAATAAATCTGAAAATACAAAGTAAATATAACAACAATATACGATATCATCATTACACGTAATTTTCAGTAAAATGGTAGTAGAAAAGAATCTCACAAAAATGTACAAAAAACATAATTTCGTAAGAGTTAATAATAGATACATGATCGAAATGATAGCCGTCCAAATCTTGGATTTAAAATATCGGCATCCTAATCAATTCAAATGAACAAAAAAGAAAATGTAAATTAATGTTAAAAAAATACATAAAGAAATTTTAAAAAAGAATATTCTGCGACAAGATGTGGTAGCTATCAAAACAATAAAAATTTATTGAAAATAAATAATATACATTGATTATTATAAAGATGAATAGAGATGGTGATTGGTGATGTTCAATGAAGATTTTAAAATGGTTGATGCAATTTCAGAAACCTTTAATTTTCTGAGGATCTCCAATGTAAATTTGGGAATTGTTCCTCGCGCACCAAACATAAGTCTAATGACATTCCAATCTTGAATATTAAATTTATGACTGAGATCATCAGAGCATGGAAGGTAAATAGCGCGTTTCTCTTCATGTACCTGCTTTGGTACAGTGTTGAATTTTTTGCTGCTACAGAATATCGAGTGTGATTCCAAAACGTTTTAAGTCCATTTTTGTGAAAGGACTGGGCTGGCTTTTGTATCCGCCGTTCTACGGACTGGGCGAATTTTCAAGTGACTTGCACAATAACACAATCTCTTAGACAAGGATTGACGTTGTTTTGGAAGAAAACTAGCTTAAAATCTAATGATGGAGGTTTCAAACATAATCATATATGTGTATAAATCATAAAAATGGCCAAATGGATTGAGCAAGTTTTGGGATCGTACTCATAATAATAATAATAATAATAATAATAATAATAATAATAATAATAATAATAATAATAATAATAATAATAATTCTGTTGCGCGATAATTAGGTAAAGAATTTAAATGATATTAAAATAAAAAGATGTTGAGCTGTCGTCATTCCACTACTAAGACATAAGAATGACAGAATAGTGTTGTAACTCGACACCGATGCCATCTCTCCGCGACGTGGATTACTACGTGTGTGTCGTTACACTTTCACCCGCGGTCATCGATTTTATTTCGCCACCATTTCGACAGCCTGCATGGAACGCCGTGCCAGTTCCCCTGTCACACAGCGTCGCGGAGTACAAGCGGGCTGGCTTGTCGGCGAAGGAACAGAAGATTTATCTTCGATTGGGGTTGTCCATGCGATCCCTGTCTTGTGTCATCCCGGTTTCTCTCGTATAGAAATAGAGATGAAAGTCTAGCAATATTACCGTCTATTGCTTTTCTCCTTTTCGTTTAGCTATTTTCTTTCTTTTTTTTTGCTGAGTGTCTTCATATTCTTTTGTTTCCTATTTTCGTACTTTTGCTTCTTTACACGGTACCAATTTTTTGTTAAATCATTTCCGTCTACACATCTCTCCATTCTTTTCTCTTTCTTTCTTTCTTTCTTTCTTTCTTTTTCTGCTGTCTTCATATTCTTTTGTTTCCTATTTTCGTACTCTTGCTTCTTTACACGGTATCAATTTTTTGTTAAATCATTTCCTTCTACACATCTCTCCATTCTTTTCTCTTTCTTTCTTTCTTTCTTTTTTTGCTGAGTGTCTTCATATTCTTTTGTTTCCTATTTTCGTACTTTTTCTTCTTTACACGGTACCAATTTTTTGTTAAATCATTTCCGTCTACACATCTCTCCATTCTTTTCTCTTTCTTTCTTTCTTTCTTTCTTTTTCTGCTGAGTGTCTTCATATTCTTTTGTTTCCTATTTTCGTACTCTTGCTTCTTTACACGGTATCAATTTTTTGTTAAATCATTTCTTTCTACACATCTCTCCATTCTTTTCTCTTTCTTTCTTTCTTTCTTTGGTGAGTGTCTTCATATTCTTTTGTTTCCTATTTTCGTACTCTTCTTTACACGGTATCAATTCTTTGTTAAATCATTTCCTTCTACACATCTCTCCATTCTTTTCTCTTTCTTTCTTTCTTTCTTTCTTTCTTTCTTTCTTTTTTTGCTGAGTGTCTTCATATTCTTTCGTTTCCTATTCTCGTACTCTTTCTTCTTTACACGGTATCAATTTTTTGTTAAATCATTTCCTTCTACACGTCTCTCCATTCTTTTCTCTTTCTTTCTTTCTTTCTTTCTTTCTTTCTTTTTTTGCTGAGTGTCTTCATATTCTTTTGTTTCCTATTCTCCTACCCTTGCTTCTTTACACGGTATCAATTTTTTGTTAAATCATTTCCTTCTACACATCTCTCCATTCTTTTCTCTTTCTTTCTTTCTTTTTTTGCTGAGTGTCTTCATATTCTTTTGTTTCCTATTTTCGTACTCTTGCTTCTTTACACGGTATCAATTTTTTGTTAAATCATTTCCTTCTACACATCTCTCCATTCTTTTCTCTTTCTTTCTTTCTTTTTTTGCTGAGTGTCTTCATATTCTTTTGTTTCCTATTTTCGTACTCTTGCTTCTTTACACGGTATCAATTTTTTGTTAAATCATTTCCTTCTACACATCTCTCCATTCTTTTCTCTTTCTTTCTTTCTTTTTTTGCTGAGTGTCTTCATATTCTTTTGTTTCCTATTTTCGTACTCTTGCTTCTTTACACGGTATCAATTTTTTGTTAAATCATTTCCTTCTACACATCTCTCCATTCTTTTCTCTTTCTTTCTTTCTTTTTTTGCTGAGTGTCTTCATATTCTTTTGTTTCCTATTTTCGTACTCTTCTTTACACGGTATCAATTTTTTGTTAAATCATTTCCTTCTACACATCTCTCCATTCTTTTCTCTTTCTTTCTTTCTTTTTTTGCTGAGTGTCTTCATATTCTTTTGTTTCCTATTTTCGTACTCTTCTTTACACGGTATCAATTCTTTGTTAAATCATTTCCTTCTACACATCTCTCCATTCTTTTCTCCTTCTTTCTTTCTTTCTTTCTTTCTTTCTTTTTTTGCTGAGTGTCTTCATATTCTTTTGTTTCCTATTCTCGTACTCTTGCTTCTTTACACGGTATCAATTCTTTGTTAAATCATTTCCTTCTACACATCTCTCCATTCTTTTCTCTTTCTTTCTTTCTTTTTTTGCTGAGTGTCTTCATATTCTTTCGTTTCCTATTCTCGTACTCTTGCTTCTTTACACGGTATCAATTTTTTGTTAAATCATTTCCTTCTACACATCTCTCCATTCTTTTCTCTTTCTTTCTTTCTTTCTATCTTTCTTTCTTTCTTTCTTTTTTTTTTTGCTGAGTGTCTTCATATTCTTTTGTTTCCTATTTTCGTACTCTTCTTTACACGGTATCAATTCTTTGTTAAATCATTTCCTTCTACACATCTCTCCATTCTTTTCTCTTTCATTCTTTCTTTCTTTTTTTGCTGAGTGTCTTCATATTCTTTTGTTTCCTATTTTCGTACTCTTCTTTACACGGTATCAATTTTTTGTTAAATCATTTCCTTCTACACATCTCTCCATTCTTTTCTCTTTCATTCATTCTTTCTTTTTTTGCTGAGTGTCTTCATATTCTTTTGTTTCCTATTTTCGTACTCTTCTTTACACGGTACCAATTTTTTGTTAAATCATTTCCTTCTACACATCTCTCCATTCTTTTCTCTTTCATTCTTTCTTTCTTTTTTTGCTGAGTGTCTTCATATTCTTTTGTTTCCTATTTTCGTACTCTTGCTTCTTTACACGGTGTCAATTTTTTTGTTAAATCATTTCCTTCTACACATCTCTCCATTCTTTTCTCTTTCATTCTTTCTTTCTTTTTTGCTGAGTGTCTTCATATTCTTTTGTTTCCTATTTTCGTACTCTTGCTTCTTTACACGGTGTCAATTTTTGTGTTAAATCATTTCCTTCTACACATGTCCATTCTTTTCTCTCTCTTTCTTTCTTTCTTTCTTTCTTTCTTTCTTTCTTTCTGCCCGTTTTTCTTCCTTTGTCTCTTCACTTATTTTTTCTTCTTCTCCTCTTTGTCCTCCATAAAATTCTTCTCTTTTTAACATTCTTTCTCACGTCTCTTCACAGATAATTTATTTCCTTTTTTATTTCTCTGCGTTCACATTGCTGCTCCTGAACTGCGCTAGGATTTCAATTCATTTTCCGTTAGGTTCATTATTTGGTTCAACTGTTTCGATAATAATTTTCGAAAATATATAGGGATTGTCAGGTAATCCGAAATGGAAATAACTAAAATAGAAAGAACTATGGGCCTAGATCAAATATTTATTATTCATTCATTCATAAGTTATTTCACTGCAAACCCAGCATTCTCCAATCTTTCCTATTTTTTCCTTCGTCTTAGTCTCTGCATATGACCCATATATCTTAAAGTCGTCTATCATCTGATATATTCTTCTGCCACGAACTCTTCTCCCGTTCATCATTCCTTCCGATGCATCCTTCAGTAGGTAGTTTCTTCTCAGCCAGTGACCAACCAATTCCTTTTTCTCTTCCTGATCAGTTTCACCATCATTTTTTTCTCCTCCCACTCTTTCCAACACAGCTTCATTTCTTATTCTCTCTGTTCATTTCATACGCTCCATTCTTCTCCATATCCACTTTCGTTACTCTTCACTTCGTCGTAATGTCCACATTTCCGCCCCCCCTATAAAATGCCACACTCCACATAAAGCATTTCACTAGTCTCTTAGTTATTTTTCCAGAAGTTCGTAAAAGATGCTCCTATTTATATTAAAACCTTTCTTGGCCATTGCTATCCTCCTTTTGACTTTCTGGCAGCAGCTCATGTTACTGCTTATAGTACACTCGAAGTATTTGATGCTCTCCACTTGCTCTACTACCTCATTTCGAATTCGCAGGTTTACTTTATTTTTTTCGTCTTGTTTACATTTATCTTCATTCAGTACTGCTCACATCTGTTATGTAGTTCCAATAGCATATTAATAGTATCGTCTCTTCTTCTGCTAACAACGCCATATCATAAGCAAATCTAGTGCACCTTATTCTTCTTCCTTCCACTATCACCTCTCATATTAAATCTAATTGTATAAGAGTGGATAAAGCAATAATCTTTCCAATATAATTTTTAAAATTAACTCATGCACCTGGATAATCCTCGGACTCTTACTGTTAAATACCATGTCGCTATCACTAATCACAGTCAAGTACTTTGTAATTAGAATATTTAAAATTAGCTATTGATATCTTTATACTCCCTACATTTATTAATCAACACTCTTTGTGCACAATTAATAAATTTTGTTTAAATTATATTTAAGTTAATATTTTCTTAAGCGTTTACATTTAATGTACAGTACATAATCCCAGCCTGCGTAGCAGTTCTTTCTTAGTGGTAAACAGCCACCACGTAGGCCTGACATCCTACTGTTATTCAGTGCCTATTATCTTACGAGGTGAGAGGATATGGACAACACTCGGCTTTAATTTGATAAATATGAGTCGTGTGCCGTGTTATATTGGTGTACATGGGTAATATCGAGTGCTACCTTGACGAAAATGAGTAACATCCTGTATTATCTTGATGGTTATAAATAACACTCGACATCATCTTGTTATTAATAGGAGAGTATTTAATTTTCCATGGAGCTTTGGTTTAGCTTTACCCACAATTAAAGGACAATCGTTTATCATGTTCAAAAAGGTAGTTAAAGTATTTCACAAAATTTTGGGAATGGAAATGAGACATAGGTAGCATCAAGTATTATCTTTATGGTTATGTGAAATATCCGGAGCTATCTTGATGAACATAGGTAACACTCGGCATTATCTTGATGAAGATAGGTAGCATCAAGTATTATCTTTATGGTTATGTGAAATATCCGGAGCTATCTTGATGAACATAGGTAACACTCGGCATTATCTTGATGAAGATAGGTAGTATCAAGTATTATCTTGATAGAGATACGTAATATCATGTATTATCTTGATGGAAAAAAAATGTTATGTTTTATTTAACGAAGCTCGCAACTGCAGAGGTTATATCACACTTAAATGCCATCGACCTGGCCCGGGATCGAACCCGCAACCTTGGGCATAGAAGGCGAGCGCTATACCAATTCACCAACCAGGTCGACATTTTGTTGGACATAGATAGCATAAAGTATTATCTTGATGGACATAGATAGCATCAATTATCTTGATGAATATAGGTAGCATCAAGTATTATCTTGATGGACATAGGTAGCATCAATTATCTTGATGAATATAGGTAGCATCAAGTATCTTGATGGATAATACTAATAGCATCAAGTATCTAGATGGACATAGGTAGCATCAGTTATCTTCATGAATATAGGTAGCATCAAGTATTATCTTGATGGATAATACTAATAGCATCAAGTATCTTGATGGACATAGGTAGCATAAATTATTATCTTGATGGATATAGATAGGATCAAGTATCTTGATGGACATAGGTAGCATCAAGTATTATCTTGATGGATACAGATAACAAGAATTATTATCTTGATGAATATAGGTAGCGTCAAGTATTATCTTGATATACATAGGTAGCATCAATATATTATCTTGATGGATTAATAGGTAACATAAAATATTATCTTGATGGATATAGGTAACATAAAGTATTATCTTGATGGATAGCCTATAGAGGTGGCATCAGGTATTATCTTGATGAACATTGGTAGCTTCAAATATTATCATTATGGATATGGATAACATCCGGTGCTATATTGATGGACATGGGTAACATTCGGTTTTACGTTGATGAATGTGGATAACAGCCGGCCTTATCTTCATGGGCATGTGTAATGTCCGATATTATTTTGATGGACATACATAAGTAACGTCCGTCATTATCTTAGTGGACTTAGGCAATATCGGATGTAATCTTTATGGAAATGGGTAATATTTCGCGTTATACTGATAGGTGTAGGTAACTTTCAGTGTTACATTGATGGACACAGTGTGGAACATTCTTCGTTATTTTGATGGACATGGGTAACATTTGATGTAATATTGATAGATATGGATAACACCCGGCCGTATGTTGATGGACATGTGTAACGGTCTGTATTATCTTGATGGACATAGGTAACGTCCGGCATTGCATCAGTGGACTTCGGTAATATCGGATGTAATCTTTATGGAAATGGTAATATTTCGCGTTATACTGATAGGTGTAGGTAACTTTCAGTGTTACACTGATGGACACAGTGTGTAACATTCTTCGTTATTTTGATGGACATGGGTAACATTCGATGTAATATTGATAGATATGGATAACACCCGGCCGTATGTTGATGGACATGTGTAACGTTCGGTATTTTCTTGATGGACATAGGTAACGTCCGGCATTATCTCAGTGGACTTGGGTAATATCGGATATAATCTTTATGGAAATGGTAACATTTCGCGTTATAATGATGGGCATAGGTAACTTTCAGTGTTACACTGATGCACACAATGTCTAACATTCTTTTGGTGGACATAACTTAGCTAACATTAGACGTTATCTTCGTGACCATAGTCCTGCTATGTGATGGTTAGATCTCACTATAATTTCGTGTAAGCAGGACTGAAAACCTACTTACATATGTAGGCACATAATAAAACTGGAGGGCTTCCGGTGCACCCTCAGATGTATTGAAACACAGAAAACATTCAAGCCTCACGAATCCATTTACCTCCGAGCCTTCAGAAATGAACAAGTCCCTCGCTCCCCATTATGTATGCACATATGCTTGATGCTTTTTTGTTTTTCTTTCATATATTTTTTTATTATGTAGGTTACTATTCATTCATTTATTTCATTATTTGCTCCTTCCTCCTTTTCTAACGACTCATTCATTTTCACTTTTTCTTTTTTTTTACACTTCATTCTATTTTCGTTACCCTCTTTTCTTTCATGTCTATAGTTTTGAAAAGATGTTTTTTTTTCATACGTGGAACTTATTTGCATACCCGTCCCCAATTCACAGAGCACGTAGGTTGGGTTGCCTACACATTCAACATTCCTTCTAGTCCAAACAGCATTGTCTATACTACTTCCCTGTCTTTATTATGGACAATTTTTTACACTCACCTTCATTATTCACTTCTGTGATCAAGTGCTAGGGTTTCTAGCTACGGTTATTGGTTACTGGTTCGATTCTCGGAAGAGAATGATATGTTTCTCATCCTTAGAGCCGCTGTATCAATAAATAGCCTTGTGATTGTGTGGCTTTAAGCTGTAAGTGAAGTAGCGCCATATTGACTACCTGCCCAGAAAGTCTTGCTATTTGCCAGTTTCTAATATCGACTGAATTCCACACAGGAGATATCACAGAACTGGCCGACTTCAGTCTTCTGAAGTAGATTACAGTAATAATTATAATATTGCTCCACCGATTTAGTAATAGTACATTATGCAACGAGCCTATAATGGTAGTAATTAAGACGCGAGTATGTTTGTTTATGAAACGAGCACAAGCGAGTTTCATAATTTTCATACTAGCGTCTTAATTACCATTATAGGCAAGTTTCATACGACTTTTTATGTTCGACCATATTTATAACTTGAAATTATTCATAAGTATTCATGTTATAGTTATCTAAGTGAAGAGCGGAACTGACCTTCTAAATTGTGAGATGTGCGCAGACGCGAAAATATTGATTTTTTTCCGAGGAACAAATGTCATTGACCTTGATATAATCTAGAGAATAACATGAACATTAGGTCTAATCTTGATATAACCTGGAAATTGATTTAGAATTGAAAAACTAGATGAAAAAAATCGAATTTATTTGAATATTATTTACAATTAACGCTAATTATTATAGTGACAGAACATAACCTTCTGCGACAGTATTGGATGTCCAGCCTCCGTGACGTTTCGCTAGTTGTCTTTCGATTGCATATCCGAGAATAATCGATATTTGCGGTTTTATAATGCTACAATGGTGATTTCTCATTGGCTGAACAACTGAACTATAATGAATAGGTGTATTTTAATGAGGTGCATTAAAAGGCTACTACCAGGTGTATAATTACTACATTTCGGCATGGTCGAGCATGAAATACTTTTGAGTCTAAAGAAAGCAGCATTACAGTATAACGTGGTCTGTTGTAACGAGAATCCAAACCCCCGCATACCGGTAAGGCATCACGTCACAAACACGTTCACGTCTGAGTATTTCTGACAAACAAAATATTATTGAACGCCTAGAAAGCGACCTAAATATTGAGAATATTGCTGGAGAATTTAAGATAATATTTAGTTATTTATTTATTTGTTATTCTTTATTTATTTATTTACTAACTCATTCACTGACACACTCACTTATTTACTTAATAATAATAATAATACTAAACTGCCCCCCATTGAGGGCAGCCCTTACGGACTCATTATATACTCAAAAATATTATTATACATATGTAAACATAGATATTAAATTTTAAAGAAGGGAAACAAAGAAAAGGGTGTGAAAAATTACAATTGCTATTAATGATTAATTAGGATTTTGCAGGATTTTTTAACACAATTATCACAATATCATCCCTCAGAGATGTTAGCAGAGCAAACTGCCGTCGAAATTCTTCGAAAAAAGCTGGTATACCTCGAGCACATATGAGCAAGCCGAATACCTCAACGTGAATTAAGACATATTTCAGCTTGAAATAGTTGACTGTAGGCTCATAGATCGACTTCTTCTCAAGGTGGACCTTGGCTGACTGATGACATCCTACTTCAAAACATATCGTGGGGTCCACAATGATGCCCTGTTTAGTGTCAGCATTGTACGCTAAAATATCTACTCGTCTCGTTGACTCATTTTCAGCTAGACAGGAGATTTCTTCTTCTACTATCCAGTCCTTATTTCTTAATGCGGCAGCAATTTTGGATCTTACAAGATGATGTCTAGAGTTCCTCAAGAGCAATCCCTGTTCACAGAATCCCAAGACGTGTGCTAAAGCTTCAATCTCCGGGCAGTCATGTCTGCAAAGGCACCGTCGAGAGATCTGCCGGGAACGGAACGAACAGGTGCTAAATTTGCTGTCATTTTCAGACTAGATACCCATTGACTAGCCGAAAGTCCTTTCTTGTTTGCAATCATTTACTTATTTATTTATTTATTCGTTTATTATTATTTATTTGTTAATTTCTTAGCTTATTTATTTACCCACTCACTCACTCATTCACTCACTCACACACTCATTTACTTATATATTTATTTACTTATGTAGACTACATATTTACTTATTTATTTATTATTTATTTCTTAGTTTTTTAGTTTATTTATTTATTTATTTATTCACTCATTCATACACTTATTTACTTATGTATTGATGTATTTACTTATGTAAACTACAAAGTTTGGATTCCCATTTTGAAAACAAAGTTGACCTTAAAACGACCTTGATAACTTTTACTACATAACAAACAACTAATGCCTTGGTTTTTTCACTTCAAACGAAGAAACTTTTATTCTCGAAAACACGCTGTTTCCGATATAAACAGCTGAAAAATAAAAAAAAGAAACAGGTTATATATAAATACCCGCTTGTATTGGCATCCTATACCAGCGCTATTATTTTCTAAAATTCCATCTGATATGCTCTGTATATGTTAATTATTTATGTTCATTGGTGTTAAATCTATCTAGTTACCATAAAACCTTTTAAATTATGAACGATACTAAAAATGAGTTGAAAAGAGCGGAAAAATATAATACGAGTTTATATTCATACCTAAATTTATATTCCTTTTAGTACCGTTTTAAAGAGTTGACGTACTGTACATACCTTCTTTTCATTGACTTCAACCGAAGTGCATGTTGATCATAGATCAATCTCTAGGTATGCAACACCAGAACAGGTGGAAGAGGTAAAGTCTTTTTTATTTGACGGGTGTTTGTTTCTAGGCAGAACAATTGAATGTGGTGCTAGCAAGGGAAGGCCTATTCGTACCGAGAATTCAGTTTTATTATCATTATTTCCTGCAGGAGAGTAATTTCAAATCTTTACATTTGATCACGAGCTATAAACGTCGTTTGTTTTTACGATCTACAAGGAAGAGAGAAAAAAGACATGTGAAGTGGTTTTTTCCTGTAATAAAATTGTTCTGGTTCATGTTTAGAAATGTTATTTTCATCTGATTGCTGATTGCTTCATAAATAATAATTATTCTGTCATAGCTTCTATGTTTTAATCTGAAATTTCCATATTTGTAATTCATTAAAAACTATCCATAAATTTATTAGGAGTTGTATGTCTTGTAATATATTAAATTTTAACAGCCTACGCTAATTGTATTGTGCAATTATTCTCCCTTATGAAATTATACATTCCTTCGGTTCTATTGGGTAAAGAAATGGGCCCAAAAGATGTATAGAGAGTAGTAGAGGCTATAAAAGCATACAGAAATCAACCCTCCTAGGAGAAAACTCCGAAACAAAATCCTGGTCCTATAAGATGGTGGTTTTGCGGATGGCTGGTAACCTTCTCAAGAATCAAATGTCCAACTCATGAGCATCAATTAGAGCAGTGATTCCCAAACTTTATGAAGGCCTCCCCCACTACCGTACCGGTTCTTAACCCCATTCGAAAAACATAAATGCTTGCAAAATCGATACTTACAATAATTTTACTCAAAACCTTTGGATACCACACAAAGAACGACAAAAATAGAAGTAGGGTAAAGGTTATTAATACTGTGATATGAGTAATATTGTGATAGTTCTTTTTGAGAATTTAGTACAATTACTGAGCGAGAGGAAGATCGGTTTTTTGCGTCAACGTATTAAGGGAATGATCGTGGACAAGTTGCTGCACAAAACCGGTCCTTCTCTCGCCCAGTAAAATTGTAATAAATTCTCTAAAAGAACTATCACAATATTATACTAAACGCCAGGTTATGAACCGACTAAACAGGAAGTAGTTGCAGGGCGAGAGGAAAGTGCGGGTTAGAGGGGTAGCCTGTGCAGCGATGACACGTTGAGTGTGGGGGGTTGGAGGGGAAAAGAAGTAGGGAGCTTTTCATTGGACCTCACGTGAAAATGTCGTCTGCTCACGAAAATTTGGCAACGGAATCACGGAGACAGTGTAGCCAAACTTCCCAGTTCATTTGCACTACCACGTGTATTACAAGTTGCATTTCGTACCAGCGTCATTAGCTCGTGCTTTCTTAAAAACAGTAATTTTAATTACTAATATTGTTCATAGTGTTATCGACAACTATATACAGTAATTATTTTAAACATATCGGTACAAACGCTCAATACGCTTTGAATCTCGCGCCACTATGTGGCAACAGAGCTTATAAGGAAAGAAACAGAACGTTGCTTCCGGTTTAGTCGGTTCATAACCTGGCTTTTAGTATAGTCGTATCACAATTTATCAAACTTTACCCTATGTGGTGTGACAATGACACGAAATCTTAAGTAAACATCATTTCTAACACTTCAAACTATTACCATCAAACAGTTGGTAACAGTTCAATACAAAGTGGTAAATTTTATCAAAGGAAGAGCTTTGCAAACTCGTATTTTCAGCAACATTTGTGAAGAAATGGGTTCGTTATATGAAAATATAAGATGGTTTTCGTGGAGTAATGTGTTGAAAAGAGTTTTACAGTTAAGAGCATAACTTTTATTGTACACGTACATGCAAGACGAAAAATCGGAATATGCTAATTTATTTTTCAATTCTCTTTGGTTTCTTAGATTGGTCTTCCTTGATCATATTTTCGAACACTTAAACACTTCGAATAGTATTTTGCAAGATCAAGATCTTAATATGATTACAGCCAGGGATAAAATCAGCGGATTTATGAAGAAACCTGATTTTTGGTCAGTATCACTTGACAAAAAGAAATCTGTTTCATTTCAGTGTATTAAATAACTTATGGAAAATTTAACTTTGTATGATAAACAAATATTGAGATTGTTTTTTGCCGACAAACAATTAAATTTCCACAATTTTAAACAATAGCTTTTTGAGTATTTTCCGTAAAAAGCTCAAAACAATTACGACAGTGACAAATGGACAGTGAATCAATTTTTGGACATTTTCGTTCAACTGATTGAAGTTCCAGAAAATAATATGAAGGAAAAACTCATTAAAATATATGCCTACTGTTGGAAAGTATAAGCTAGATTTTTTCGAAGAGTATAGGCCAGAATGCAAGAATACCTCGAGTTTGCAAAGTACGTAGCTCAGAAATTTTTTGTAATATTCGCAACCTCGTATTTATGCAAAATAAATTTCTTGTCTATAATCATCATCAAAACAAAAGTAAGAAATTTCCTTGAACTCAAAATTATATAATTGTGTGTATGGAATATGGAGTCTGTATTTATATATTTGAGAAGCGGCTTTCTGAAAAACAGACAAATTTATTACAATAATTGTTTTTTCATTTATAACTACTGAAACACATTTTACTATGTTAAAAGTTGTTTATGTTTTTAAATACGAAATAAATGTATGTTAATAAAACTTTTTTTGAATTATCTCGAAACTCTTTCAGCTCTTTATACGACCCCCACTTTAGGAACCACTGAGTTACAGGAAACCGGACGGATAGGATTTAAAATAAATTAATAAATAGGAATAACTTAGATTATCGCTGTGATGTCTAAAAACTCAAGACACTTAAATTAAACAAAAAATATTTATTATACAAGTTATGTAAGGGAGACTGTTGTACCTTGAAACACTTTTCACAGTTTAGTTTTTTTTTTTAATTTTGGGATATAAAATTGTTGAAATGAAAAAGTACCCGAAATAACTAATGAAGATTCCTTTACAACTTCCTATATCTATTTCCCTGTTTTGCAGATCTACTAAGGATGAAAAAAATAAAATGACGGGATACGTAATATGTTCAAAGGTACAGCAGGTTCATAAACTTTCGAACATACCCACTAGTACCTTGGAACACATGGAATGTAGGTGAGAATATAGCTGTAAAAACTCATAATCATATTTAAAATATATTTTCCATATAAACCAGTGGAGACTTCTCTGATTGAGATTTTATTTCCTCGAGGAGCCATAACTCCTTCAGCACCTTTCTTCAAGGCATCCAGATCAATTGGAGGGCTCTTAACTCCAGACTTGCTTCGTGGCATGATCTTAAAATAAAAGGAAAACAAAAATAGATAGTGTCGTGTACTTTGGAACATGTTCCATGGTACAAGATGCTTTGTGTTCAAAGGTACAAAAGAGTGCACGTTAAAAAAATGACTGTCAAAACTAGAGGTTCGAATAAATCTTGGAAATTAACATACGTCATTGTTCACCAGATAAGGAACACACCATTCTTGATTGATAGTAACAAATACAATTTAGTCTCGTGTTAGAAAACATATAACAATGAACGAAATATTTACTTTCGGTACTAAAAAAATTATTTTGTCCACAGAACTCACACTTTGCAATATATCAAAACGAAACTACGACTAAAGCTACTTAGCGGCTTTCTCTACAATCTGCTTCAGTTTGAGTCCTCTTTGTAGCAGCAAAAATTAGAAACAATAATTGTTCAAAGGTACACTATGCTAAAGATAGAACAGTCTCTCCTACACATAAAACAATCGAAAGAAAACAGGCAAAAAAAAATTCTGCAAGTTTATAAAACAATGTCATGTGTTTATGTACTTGTGATAAAAGAATGTTAGTCGGAATAACTGTTCGAAGTGACGAATCCAATTGTATTAAAACATTGCAGTTGTGCACCACGAAACCATTCCACTGTTATGAAGTTACTCGAAATACAAAGTAAATGTGATGTTGCATACCTTCCTGGATGAATCTCAATTTCAATGTTTTTTTTTTTTTTTTTTTTTTTTTTTTTTTTAAGAGTTGAGAGAAACTGAATTTCGTCGTCCTTGTCTCAAAGCATTTATGTACTTAAATGCTCTCATAATATTGTACTCTTGTCTGAATAATTTAATAAAGTTATTTGAGAAACCACATATGTCCTTAGCTCTAACTTTGAGAAAACTGCAAAAAAACCTCTCTGCAATTTACAAATACTGGACGTACGTTCCTATCTTTTTAGGATGAACTTTTCATTTGACTTACAATATTAAAAAAAAATATTTTAAAGCAAAATAATTATATTTGAAAGCGCCAGAGTGCCCTAAAGTTCTTGGACATGTATTGTTTCTCAAATATCTTAATATCGTCTATCATCTGATACCTTCTTCTGTCTCGAACTCTTCTCCCGTTTACCATTCCTTCCTATGCATTCTTCAGTAGGCAGTTTCTTCTCAACCAGTGACCCAACCAAATCCTTTTCCTCTTTCTGATCAGTTTCAGCATCATTCTTTCTTCATCCACTCTTTCCAACACAGCTTTCTTTTCTTACTCTGTCTGTCCATTTCACACGCTCAATTCTTCTCCATATCCACATTTCAAATGCTTCTATTCGCTTCTCTTTACTTCGTCGTAATGTCCAGGTTTCTGCCCCATACAATGCCACACTCCACACAAAGCACTAGTCTCTTCCATTGTTCTTTCTCCAGAGGTCCGCAGAAGATACTCTTTTTCTATTAAAAGCTTCCTTGGTCATTGCTGTTCTCCTTTTGACTTCTTGGCAGCAGCTCATGTATTGTATTATACAGGGTGTTTCTGGGTTGGTGTTACAAACTTTCAGGGATGATGGAGAAGGGCATATATATCAAATTGAGATAAGGAACCATGGTCCGGAAATGACTGAGTCGAAAGTTATAAGCAAAAATAGTTGTGTGGAAATGAAATTGTAATTTGATACCACGTGCCCTCCTTCACTTAACCTTTGGAACAGTCGTGGAAAGATGGTATAGGCCGAATGTCTCCTACGTGGGTACTTGTCCCGATACAATCTGAGCTTGTCTACTGTTCCCATTGGCTCATCCGTATTCAAAAATCAGGTTTGCATATTCCGCTCTCGTGTACTCCTCCATTTCACTAGGACTGATGGACTGGACACTGCAACTTGTACACAAACACTGCTGTCTACAGAAGTGCATATCAGGACCGACCATGTCCGTTACACATTACGCTATCTGCATTGCTTTAGTGTAGTTTCCTGTCCCCACCCCTCAGACAGCGCACTGAATGCAATACTGTAAGTAGACAACGTAAACAACGTCAGATGAATACAGTATGTGTAAGATGTACAGATAAATACACATAGATAAGGTGTACAGAGGAATAAAATTATTTCATTTCCACACAACTATTTTTGCTTGTAACTTTCGACTCTGTTTTCCGGACCAGGGTTCCTTATCTCAAATTGATGCATATGCCCTTCCTCATCATCCCTGAAAGTTTGTAACACTAGCCCGGAAACACTCTGTATTTACACTTGTTTGTATTTTAAATTAATCATATTTTATTATACATTAATTAATAACTAGTTTTGGTTTATTTCTGCTCGTTTACACTGCGCCATGTTGGTCAAATCACACCCTTTACAGCTGAGTCGATAGACGTACCCAATATGCTGTATGAGGCGTTTCACGTATGGTTTTTAGAGCGTGGTTTCCTAGATGTATGCTGCGAAAGTCTCAACATGAGATGATATATGATAAATAATATAATTTTGTGACATGACATGAAATTGTTTAATAAAACTAATGTTTAGAATTTATGCCTTTTTCTTAAGTGAATAAGGAATCAACAGATTTAGAACTCTGGATTTTCACTTCCTTACAGAAATATTCCCTTTATTATGATAGAAAATAATTAAAGTTTTATACTATTTATCTTCCTGTTTGTTGACATCCACATTACAGTTTGAGGATAAGCGGTACTCTGCCTGCACGTGCTCTCCTCGCAAGAACTAATTAGGGTTTCGCTACCGTTCCCTTGTACAACTGGGAGCACAAGATAAGCTGTGATCTCTCTCCTTTAGAAAAAGAACAACTCCAGAAAGAATAGGTAGCAATCCCAAGGTTGATGCTGCCGAGTTATCAGATGGTTTGGGATAAATTACTAGCTCTTAGATTTTTATTACGGCAATTATTTAAACAGAAGTTAAGATCAAGGGAAGTACCATTAAGGGAACAAGCAAACAACGTCTAGGCATTGGCTTCGCGAGTCAAGGCCTCCTGCTGCTTCTTATGCCAAAGGCTGGTTGCGATGCCCTCATGATTGTGGTTTAGCTTAAGAATTCATATTTGATGATTCAAGGGCAGATATAATGCAAGGTTGTTCACCGAACATAACATTCGCAGCCGATAATATACGCAAAATTTCATTTAAGAGAGATGATGGGTGAAATATTTATTTTCTACGTTTTTTCAAACTACGTCCTTGATTTTTGCTACACATAATCACGGTTTGATAGGTAATGATAAGGTAAAGTTTCATTTCTATGAGTCAATTAGTTTCTTAGTTATAAACAAAAATATTTGAAAAATTTGCATATTTCAAAATGAAATGTGTCGCTCAATTTTTCAGTAAAAATCTGATTTTTTTTGCAAGACCAGTGACATATTTAGAAAAATATCACGCATTAGTTTTCCTACATCTTTACTACAAAAGGGGGGAAAAATTATTACTACTGCACACGAAAAAATAAAAATGTTTCCATTGCTACCATAAATAGTTTATTTTTTTATTTCAAAAGGTATTAATTTAATCATAAAACTCATGCTCCATTTTGTCAACCACAGCATATAGATCATGCAGTAAAAAATGCATGTTCCTAGCATCAAAATTGTAAGAGCCTTTGAACCTGACGAAATGTGCTGAAAAAAAGTATGTGAAAATAGCCTGTAAAATTTGCATGGAATTAAAATTCAAGGGTATAATCATTTATACATTGCGTAATTTTTATGCTTTCGGGCGCTGTAGAGCATTGAAACGTTCTCAACATACAGTATAAATAAGAGATTGATAATTCATTTTTCACAAGAAAACGAAAATGCGATTTTTCACTAAAAGTGACCAAAATTTCACCCGTCTCCCACCTTAAAGCTGGATTTTGTACATTAACTATAAACTGTATTCCCCAAAACAAGTGAACTGAATTTTTTTTAAAGGGCATAAGTCATGATTTTTGACATTTTCATTTTTATTGTAGTTTCAAAAGTACATGGAAAAACCCATCGTTTTTTCTTGAAAGGGAGCCAATAACATTGTTCCTTGGGATGTTAGAGGCAAGTTAAAATCACAGTTTATTTTAATTGGTCAGTAGTCAATGACATACATCGTTTTAAAACTATTCAATTGGCAGTGGTGACTGAGTGGAACAGCTGAAAACAAAAGAAATATTACAAAAAGACTGCTGTTTCTGAAGAAAGAAGGAACAAACGAAGAAGTGAGATAATCAATTTTTCAACGTGTACCCTATTCCCGATGTATTGTGGGTCCCTATCACCACGGCATGGCGCGTCCTCAGGTTGCGGATAGAGGAGACGGCCTCCAGATATGGAGGGTAGTTGTGAATATATTGAATAAGCAGTCGTGGACAGCCGATAAGGGGTGGTCCTCCAGCTTGGGGTTGGGAGAAGGGCTAACAACCCATCACCGTAAAAAGCAGCTTGTTACGATTCCCTACAATAAGCCTCGGAACACAAAGTATATGATTATGTCTCGTGACCAGAATATTGTACGAAATGGAAATATAAAAATTGGAGATTTATCCTTCGAAGGGATGGAAAAATTCAAATATCTTGGAGCAACAGTAACAAATATAAATGACACTCGGGAGGAAATTAAACGCAGAATAAATGTGGGAAATGCGTGTTATTATTCGGTTGAGAAGTTTTTATCGTCTGGTCTGCTGTCAAAAAATCTGGAAGTTAGAATTTATAAAACAGTTATATTACCGGTTGTTCTTCATGGTTGTGAAACTTGTACTCTCACTCTGAGAGAGGAACATAGGTTAAGGATGTTTGAGAATAAGGTGCTTAGGAAAATATTTGGGGCTAAGCGGGATGAAGTTACAGGAGAATGGAGAAAGTTACACAACGCAGAACTGCACGCATTGTATTATTCTTCACCTGATATAATTAGGAACATTAAATCCAGACGTTTGAGATGGGCAGGGCATGTAGCACGTATGGACGAACCCAGAAATGCATATAGAGTGTTAGTTGGGAGACCGGAGGCAAAAAGACCTTTGGGGAGGCAGAGACTTAGATGGGAGGAAAATATTAAAATGGATTTGAGGGAGGTGGGATATGATGATAGAGACTGGATTAATCTTGTACAGGATAGGGACCGATGGCGGGCTTATGTGAGGGCGGCAATGAACCTGCGAGTTCCTTAAAAGCTATTTGTAAGTAAGTAAATAAGTAAGTACCCTATTCCACTTTGAGTATAGGCTACACATAACAGAATTGGATACGTCAAAGTATCTAATAGTATCAATGAATTAGTAAGCCACACATTCTTCATGGTACTTCTGCGAGAATTTATTCATCCACCAACAAGCACAGTCTACCCAGCAGGAAAAAGAGTGTAAGACTTTTAAAAAATAAAGCAGTAGGCCCTACATCTCAAGTGGGCATACGGCATTTTATGAAGAGCTTTTCAGCTGGTCTAGAGACAGTAATGCAATGTACAATGACTGGAAAACAGTACTAATTACGCGTACATTCCAAGTGAAAAGACTGATTTCTCTTCATCGTGTTATCTATTACTTTACAAATTTCCCGTTTATTTTCAACGGCTACTTCTAGTTAATTAGATGTCTGTAGCCTCCTTAAAGTTCTTAAGATGCTCTTCACTAGAAATGATTGAACAGAGAGCTGCATTACCGCCACTTCCTCCCTTCCGTAATTGCTGTTGCGAACTGGTCTTCAGAAGAACCAACAACGGGCTGCGGATGTTCCTCTCACCTGCCGAAGTGTTGCAAGGGGTAGGGCGGGCTAACTACCCCTTTCCTCTCCACTCGTTATTTTGCATGTTATTTGCATACTAATAATAAATACGAGCCGTTTTTGATCAAGCGTTACCGCTTCCTGGTTCTATCCCAATGTACATAGAATACCCTTTGCTTCTTACTGGCCAAAATGTGTCAGGGGTATTAGAGAAGGAACATAAAGAGATGGGAATGGGTCCATGGACCGTGGCGGGTAAGCGTTAATTATATGCACAGAGAAACTGCTGGATTTGTATAACTGTTACCTACGCAGGCATGCATGCATTATTGCTACATGTCAGAAGTGACAACATTCTTCAGTGAAAGAATGGCGTAAAGCAAAGACGTGTTCTGTAAAAAAGTCTTTAGGAACATTCACACCTCAGCAAACGGTGAAAAGCTGGAAATGTGCGGATAGTGAACTAATTGAAGAATTAGGTTTAATAGTGTATAATTATAGTATAAGTATAAGAGTATATGTAGCCTACGTGAACGACCACAAATATTCTCAGAAAATGCAAGCTCTAAGGGTGGTATGCATAGACATTTCGCTAGCCCGCGCTACGAGCGTGCTAAACTAGCCCCGGCTATCGACTGGTTACTTGTACAGGATTCATATATCATATCATATCATATCATATCATATCATATCATATCATATCATATCATATCATATCATATCATATCATATCATATCATATCATATCATATCATATCATATCATATCATATGAGGGGGTCAGAAGCAAAGGAGCACTAGTGACATTTCTAAGAACATGAATTAAGTGCATCCATGGTAAGCTAAAGCATACATGTCCAATTGTAACTCGTACGAGGTAACCTCTGGCGTAAGCAACCCGCAGCGCATATTCTTTAAGGTCGTTTTTCCTATTTTATATGGAAAGTTATTGACCTCAGCAGAGCATGCTTGACGTGCAATATCTCCTGGTTCAATAGGCGTTTGGACACCCATGAGCTGAAGCATCTAAAATTTTATTTGCAAGGGGATATATATATATATATATATATATATATATTAACTACACCACGCACTAAAATTGAAATAAATTTTACGGAATTTATGAAAGCTTAAGTACCTACTTTTAACCACATTTTCTCACAAATAATTTAAGTGCACTTGTACACCCCCTCTTATATCATATCATATCACATCATATCATATCATATCATATCATATCATATCATATCATATCATAACCACATTTTCTCACAAATAATTTAAGTGCACTTGTACACCCCCTCTTATATCATATCATATCACATCATATCATATCATATCATATCATATCATATCATATCATATCATATCATATCATATCATATCATATCATATCATATCATATATCATATCATATCATATCATATCATATCATATCATATCATATCATATCATATCATATCATATCATATCATATCACATCATATCATATCATCATACCATATATCATACCATATCATATCATATCATATCATATCATATCATATCATATCATATCATATCATATCATATCGTATCATGTCATATGAGGGGGGTCAGAAGCAAAGGAGCACTAGTGACATTTCTAAGAACATGAATTAAGTACATCCATGGTAAGCTAAAGCATACATGTCCAATTGTAACTCGTACGAGGTAACCTCTGGCGTAAGCAACCCGCAGCACATATTCTTTAAGGTGGTTTTTCCTATATTATATGGAAAGTTATTGACCTTAGCAGAGCATGCTCGACGTGCAATATCTCCTGGTTCAATAGGCGTTTGGACACCCATGAGCTGAAGCATCTAAAATTTTATTTGCAAGGGGATATATATATTTTTTTTCAACTACACCACGCACTAAAATTGAAATAAATTTCACGGAATTTATGAAAGCTTAAGTACCTACTTTTAACCACATTTTCTCACAAATAATTTAAGTTCACTTGTACACCTTGCTTCTGACCCCCTCTTATATCATATCATATCGTATGATATATCATATCATATCATATATCATATCATATCATATATCATATCATTTCACATCATATCATCATACCATATATCATACCATATCATATCATATCATATCATATCATATCATATCATATCATATCATATCGTATCGTATCGTATCGTATCATGTCATATGAGGGGGTCAGAAGCAAAGGAGCACTAGTGACATTTCTAAGAACATGAATTAAGTACATCCATGGTAAGCTAAAGCATACATGTCCAATTGTAACTCGAACGAGGTAACCTCTGGCGTAAGCAACCCGCAGCGCATATTCTTTAAGGTGGTTTTTCCTATTTTATATGGAAAGTTATTGACCTTAGCAGAGCATGCTCGACGTGCAATATCTCCTGGTTCTATAGGCGTTTGGACACCCATGAGCTGAAGCATCTAAAATTTTATTTGCAAGGGGATATATATATATATTTTTTTTCAACTACACCACGCACTAAAATTGAAATAAATTTCACGGAATTTATGAAAGCTTAAGTACCTACTTTTAACCACATTTTCTCACAAATAATTTAAGTTCACTTCTACACCTTGCTTCTGACCCCTCTTATATCATATCATATCATATCATATCATATCATATCATATCATATCATATCATATCATATCATATCATATCATGTCATGTCATGTCATGTCATATCATATCATATCATATCATATCATATCATATCATATCATATCATATCATATCATATATCATATCATATCCGATCATATCATATCACATCATATCATATCATCATACCATATATCATACCATATCATATCATATCATATCATATCATATCATATCATATCATATCATATCATATCATATCATATCATATCATATCATATCATATCGTATCGTATCGTATCATGTCGTATGAGGGGGTCAGAAGCAAAGGAGCACTAGTGACATTTCTAAGAACATGAATTAAGTACATCCATGGTAAGCTAAAGCATAATGTCCAACTGTAACTCGTACGAGATAACCTCTGGTTTAAGCAACCCGCAGCGCATATTCTTTAATGTCGTTTTTCCTATTTTATATGGAAAGTTATTGACCTTAGCAGAGCATGCTTAACGTCCAATATCTCCTGGTTCTATAGGCGTTTGGACACCCATGAGCTAAAGCATCTAAAATTTTATTTGCAAATGGATATATATTTTAACTACACCACGCACTAAAATTGAAATAAATTTCACGGAATTTATGAAAGCTTAAGTACCTAGTTTTAACCACATTTTCTAACAAATAATTTAAGTGCACTTGTACACCTTGCTTCTGACCCCTCATATATCATATCATATCATATCATATCATATCATATCATATCATATCATATCATATCATATCATATATCATATCATATCATATCATATCATATCATATCATATATCTTACCATATCATACCATACCATATCATATCATATATCATATCATATCATATCATATCATATATCATATCATATCATATATCATATCATATCATATCATATCATATCATATCATATCATATCATATATCATTCCCACTCAGTACTTCAAATGTGTGAATTCCAAGGCCAACAGACGCAATAATTCAATGAAGTAATACATTTTATTAAACAAACCACTCTCGATCCATAGCATGATTTTCATTTTATTATCAGTGATCCAAGGCTCTTTGTTGAATTTTGATCTAGTGCTAAAGTAGTCATATTATCAGAAAAATATTTTCAGTATTTCATTTCTTTTTTTTTTTTTTAATGTTCCCGCTACCATTGAAAAATACCAGTGGAATCACTTGTAATGCCCTATTTTGTTTAATAAAAATTTTTACTCACCTATCTCAATGCCAACCAGTCTAAGAGACAACGTTTTCATAACTTTTGTGTTCGCTTTCTCTGCGATGTCCGTCGCGCAGATCACATTACCTCATTCTTGCAAACTCTGAACTGGCTTCGGCTTAACATTTTCATTCCCTTGTTCTCCTTTTCCAAGCCCTGCACACTTCTACACCTACTTACCTTGCCTCCCGCTTCAGTTACCTATCATCGTATCACAATTTATACACACGCACGCAAAATAGCCGCATACTAGCCATACCAACACATAAAACATCAATGTATTCATCATCATTCACTAGCTTGCTATGGCGCTTGTGGTATACCCTGCCCAGTGACGTCAGACTCTCGGAATTTAACGGTATTCAAGCACAAACTTAGTAAGCATCTTCTTACAGATTAGAGTACAATACAGTAAACTGAATATTTTAACTTTATAGTAGACCTAAATGTTTCGAAATTATTATTGTTTTGTTTCTCTTGAAATGTGTACTATCATTTATTTCAGATCTCTATGTATTTTCTTTAAACACTAAGGGTGCTATTCATAGACATTTCGCTAACCCGCGCTATGACCGTGCTAAACTAGCACCGGTATCGACTGGTCACTTATACAGGATTCATATATCATATCATATCATATCATATCATATCATATCATATCATATCATATCATATCATATCATATCATATATCATATCATATCATATCATATCATATCATATCATATCATATCATATCATATCATATCATATCATATCATATCATATCATATCGTATATCATATCATATATTTCTAACACTGGTTTATGAATATGAAAAACGTTAGTTCGCTTAGTCATCCACCGCAAGCCCGCGCTAAGAATGTTTATGAATACGGGCCTAAATATTTTGAGCAATTAGTATATGTTAGTACTTTTTATACCTATATACTCATTTGCATTTGTGTTTTTGTATTGTATTTCTATTTTTATTTATTTTTCTTATTTAGGACTACTTCTGCATTTTATTCCTTTGTATAAAATATTTCTGTTGATGTGGCAGAGAAGTCTTGATTTCTTTAACGCCACCAGATTGAATGAATGAATGAATGAATGAATGAATGAATGAATGAATGAATGAATGAATGAATGAATGAATGAATGAATGAATGAATGAATGAATGAATGAATGAATGAATTTGTAAATAAATAAATAAAGTTAATTTTGACACAGAAATCAATTTTATATTATGTAGGCCCTAAGTTAATATAGGCCCCGCGCCGTGGCGTCGTGGTCTAAGGCATCCTGCCTGGAACTCGCGTTACGGAATGAGCACAGGTACGAGTCCTCACGGGGGAAGAAATTTTCTCAAGAAATTTCGGCCAGTGTATGGGACCGGTGCCCACCCAGCATCGTGATGCACTTGGGGAGCTACGATAAGTAGCGAAATCCGGTTACGCAAACCAGCTGTAACGGCTGGGGGCTCATCGTGCTAACCACACGATACCTCAATTCTGGTTGGATGATCGTCCACCTCTGCTTTGGCATGTGGGCGTGAGGCCAGCAGTCGGCTGGTCGGTCTTGGCCCTTCGTGGGCTGTAGCGTCACGGATTATTATTATTATAAGTTAATATAGAGGGTCGTATTGAAAATCATGAGTAACACATTGCTATAATTTCAATTTCAACAATGTAACAAAAACGATTATATGATTATAATCTACAGACTTTACACTATGTATTGACATATTGTTACGTCATTAACTTCTATAAAGATAACAATGGGAACATAAAAGAACAAAATGAAGAGAATTAGATCAATGGGAATACAAAAAGAACAAGATGAATATAAGGAGTAATAGGGGAAGACTGGAGAATAGGACGAGAAAAAGGGGAATACAAGGAGAACAAAGTGAACACAAGGATAATAAGGGATGAGGTTGCATTTTTATGTAACGGTCAATTCCGAAGTTTCTCCCCCCCCCCCCCAACACCTAAGGAGGAGAACTATGTAGTTCTGCTTGAATTGGAGGGGGGCCGGATTTCGGAAACCAGTTTTTCGGCATAAGGGATTATGCAAATGTGTATTTCGACGAAAATTTCTAAGTTGCTTCAATTAAAATTGATATTATTTATTTACAAACCCAACGGATTTTGAGTAGCCTACTTTTCCTACGTTTTTTTAATCATGTATATATATATATATATATATGCCTTATAAAGTCAGGACTTAAATCAAACTACTATTTAGAAACATTTAGATAAAATTATTTTCCATTGTTGCTCTCACAATATTACAAAATTTGGACCTAGCTTGTTATCATCATGAGAAAAAGAAGGATAATATACAAATTGCTAAATTGACTTTATTGATCCAAATCCAATTTATCCTAGCGTTGTGATTCCTCTAACTTACCATTAATGGAAAGAGTCTGGAATAATCCACTGCTATTTTCTCCCAAGTTAAAATGATCGTAACAATTAATGCATCTATTTGAATTTTTCTTTAAATTTACTCCAGGAAATCGTGCATTTTATGAATCATTACTGAGGGCGTATTCGTAACAAGAAAAGCGCAAGAAGATGAGTCAGCTTCAGTTCGGAGTCTTTAATTCTACATCATGAGCTTCAAACACGACTTTTCTAGTGTGGGGGGAGGGGGTCACCATCAGTTTTCACAGTACCCCCAACGGCGAAGCACCATTATACAAACCCCATGTCGAGCGGAAGATAGTGACAAAGAATAGGATTGAGTTATCAGTACTTTATATGTCACATTAAGATTTCATACTTTAGACACGAGTTTTTTCATAGGTATAATTTTTCATTCATTAATTTTCACTTCCGGATGTATAAAAATTAAAAAAAAAAAATTGAACAAAAATAGCTACCGTTTGTTCTAGGCTTTCATGACATGGCATTGTATAGAGAAAATTATGATGAATATCAGAATAAGAACAAAAAAAAAATGAAGAACGAAACAAAAATTCTGGAGAAAGAATAAATAAAAGTAGACCGATTGTTTAGATGGTATCATCTCCAAATACTGTTATTTGTTAACATCCTACCCTCTGCTAATTAGTGTGAAGAAATCCATCTCTACACGGAGGAAATCAGTATAGGTCTATGGGTTGAAATGTTATGGGCGAGAAATATATGGCAGAACTTGGCCACAAATTTGTCATTCAGAAGCAGGTTTTTTCTCGTCGTCGTCATCATCATCATCATCATCATCATCATCATCATCATCATCATCATCATCATCATCATCATCATCATCATCAGCCACATAATTTAGACCTATTGGCCAATTCCAACATAAATAATGCAATACTTTTCTTGCAGTCTGCTATTTTATATTGTATTTATTTATGATCCTTAGCTGCCGTTTATGTTTTACAATGTTTTCCTTTTGTATTAAACATATTTAATTATTTTTTATTTCATTATTTTTGTCTTGGTCCATTTATGTAAGCTATACCCGTTGTTACTCTTAAGAATTTCATTTCTAGTTTCCTTCTATCAGATCTATTTATGACCCACTTCCCACTACCATACATCAAAGTTGGTACAGCCATCACATTATAGAATATGATCTGTTTCTTTTTTCTTTGTTGTCTGATTGGCCACACTTAATTTGAAATTTATTTGTTTTTCCGTTTATGTTGTCTTCTTCTTAAGTTTATTATTTCGTTGTGCACTTTATCTTCCTGAGTCCTGAGAGTATAGTATAACATACTATCTTCATAAATGATTATGATATAAGATGTATGTGCAGAGACCCGAAGTATAGTATAATATACCTGCATTTGTGCCCTAACTGTAACATGTAGAATTTTTTCAGCATTTTAATCTCATGTAAATAGCTTTCTTTTTCAAGTGTAGAATTATATTGAACTTCAAAAGTAAAACAACAAATGTCTCAGGACTGAGGAGGTTAAATAACAAAACTTATTAACTTGTTCAAAGATAGAACCATAATTAGATAAATTATTTTATCTAGCAGGGATTTTTCCCTTGTTGAATGACATTAATATGAATGACGGAGAGAGCGATGTTATTGTTTTATTTTTATTTTTCGAGACTTTTAGGTCAAAATTTTGTGTTTAACTTAACTTCATAGATTACTTTTTTGAATTGAATTGAAAGAAAGGGGAAATGGAAGGAAAAATTTTAAAAGGAACGCGAAAAGCGTCTTTGCAAATGGAGTTCTGGGCTGAGAGGTACTGGGTATGTGAGCTCCAAGCCTGTTGGTCACTTGTCTCACTCCGGGTTACGTTGATTCACTGAAGGAACTCTAGAAAATTTTAAAGGGGAAAGCCGAAAGTGGACGTAACCTCTTAGGTATCACATTCGGGGGGAGGGAGATGTGCTGAAAAGCACGACTGGAGGAAGGAGAAAAAAATGGCGGAAGGTGTAAGCCTGCACATTGAAAGGAACTTTGTCCTTTCGCAGTGCAAGTGGAGTCGAGTAAACTCGCTCGTGTAACAGATGTGATGTTCAAGGCCACCGGAAGAAACGCCGCGAGTTCTAAGTCTGAAAATTGAAACGTTAGCTGTCCTTTCACAGTGAGCGTATTCCGAATTTCACTGGTGAGCAATCCGATGGCATCACGGTGTTCCGAATTCCACCCATGACGTCATTGATGTTCCACCGGTGTCGCACCGGTGCCATCAACTTGCAGAGGTGGTGGCAGTCTCCATCAGCCGCCATCAGTGAATCTGATTGGTTCTTGTATAGGGCGGGAATTAGCAGACGAATAACATCGTGCACTGTTGTGTCATGGCGGTGTTTTCTGCTTTAAGTTCTGCTGTATTGTTTGTAATGAGCACAACGTAAAAACAATATGTTAATGGCTTATGAGCGAACATGTCAACGGACCCGTTATTACTACCGGTTCAAGAAATAAATTGTTCATGCTACCTTTTCTTTGAACGAGATGGGAGTACGAAAATATCGCAAAATTTTACTAGCGTAGCACAGACAACAACTTGTACAGTCGCCATGACAGCCATCGATCCTTCCAGCAGTTTTGTTCCTTATTTCGCTGAACGTGACGTCATTGATGCCACCGGACCGGTGAGATTCGGAATACGCTGAGTGCAAGTGGAGTCGAGTAAACTCGCCCGTGTAACAGATGTGACGTTCAAGGCCACCGGAAGAAACGCCGCGAGTTCTAAGTCTGCAAATTGAAAGGTTATCTGTCCTTTCGCAATGCGAGTAACTACGGTTGTTAACGGGTAGTTTATGGAAGCTGAGCCAGGGCATTTATGTCGAGAATTTAGTTCGTAAATTTTCGGGAGCTTCATAGGGAAGGGCATATAGGTCCATACTCCCGACATTTATCTTAGCGCCTTAGGAAACCACGGAAATACTTCAGGCAGGATGAATTATCTCAATTTAAGGGACTAGCGAATTGGCTTTTGGAAAGGATTCTTTTGAATTACAACTTGAGTCCGGATGTGTTGTCTCAATGTAGAGACCAGCCAATTGGCTCTATGGTGACTCAATTAGAACGCGATCGGCGAGAGGGCAGTAGTTGTGAAGTGATTATTGAATGTTGAATAATCCCGGGGTCTGGTGGGGAAGGCAATGCAGAACCGTGGCCCATTTCTTTGATGGCTCATTCACAGTATTTTCTTCAAACTCTGGCTCATCCCGACATTTGTCTTAGCACCTTAGGAAATCAACTGAAAACCTTAAGGCTCATTCACAATGAAAATTAAACATAACATAAGCGTTAACTTAAGAATATAAACGTTACGGTAAAATCAAGATCATTCACGATGGGAACATAAACATAAAAGCAAACATACTTGGTAACCATGGAAACTTAACAACGACGCCATTTTCTCATATTCTGTCGTATACTTCAGCGCTTGACGTTTGTGTTCTGTTTGCAAATCTCGTAAGCATAAGCATGAAAGTTTGGAGTTCGCAAACTTTCATGTTAACGTCTTACGGTAATGTTTATGTCAATGCTTATGAGAATCATTGTGAATGATCCCATTTGGTAGCCTGGGCGCAAACTTTTGTGTTTATGTTACGGTTATGTTTAATTTTCATTGTGAATGGGCCTTTAGACAGGATGAAGATTTTTTTATTAACAATGTCGACAATAGCAGTCCTCTCTAATTGATTTATTTTTATGCTTCATGACAAATTTCCATACTATAATAATAGAGCCTTTGGAGTGTTTCGTCTACGAGATGTAAATTTACATCATTGCCTGCAAGCGTTATTTCTGTCTGCAAGGAGAAAGGATACGGACTTCTATTGATTTCAAAATATTTACCACCTTCTATGGGGCTAAAACTATTCCTCAGATCTGAGGACGCGAAGACATAAAGGGGAGTGCAAAGATAAAGTGAATTTAATAAGGGAGGGTATAAGAGAAGTAAAGTAATGGAAGCTGGAGAGAAAGAAGATTAGGAAAAGCAGGAATAGAGCAAGGAACAAGAGATAGAGAAGAAAAGGAAAGAAAGAAAGAAAGAAAGAAGGAAAGCAGGAAGGAAAGAAAGAAAGAAAGAAAGAAAGGGAAAATAAAGAGGTAGGGAATGAAAAATAAGAGACCAAGAAAAAAGAATAAATGGAGGAGAAGAATAAGATGAAGGCGAAATAGGGAGAAGAGGGAGATGAGAAATGTGAGAAAAAGGAGGAGAAATCAGAAGTGAAGGAACAATAAATGTTTAGGAAAGGAAGAGAGGAAAGAGAATGGAAATGAAACTAAAAAGAAGATATGAACAAAAGAGCGGAAGGAGGAAAAGGAAAATAGCGGAAATATAAAAAATAGAAGGAAGACAGGTATAGAGAAAGAGAAAAGAGGGAGAAGAGAAATTTTAAATAAAGGAAAAGAAAGACGGGAGGAAAATGGAGTAGAAAGAAGAAACGGAGAAAGGAAAGAAGGAAGTGAATTACGAGAAAGAAGGAAAAGAGTAAGAGAAGGAGAAATGAAAAAAAAGAAAAAAAGGCAAAGGGAAAAGTGGGAAAGAAATTGAACAGAACGAAAGGGGAATAAGTGGAAGGAAAGGAAGAAGAGAATGGGGAAAGGGGAAGAAAGGGAAGGATAATGGAAAAATAAAATAGGAAAGGGTAGAGGAAAAGAATAAAGACGTCAATCAAGAATAAAAGGAGTAACGGAAATGGATGAGAAATGAAAAGGTAAAGGAAAAAGAGGAGACAGAATATAAAGAGGGGGAGAGGGAAGAAGTAGGAAACGAAAGGAAAATGAGGACGGAGAGAGAAAAGAGAAAGACAGGAAGGAGGACAGAAAGTAAGAAAGATGAAGAGGAAAGAAGTAAGAGAGTGAAAGTGAAAAGTAAGGAAGAGGAAGTAGAAAGTGGAATGGAAAAGGGGAAGAGAAAGAGAAGATATGGAAAGAGGAAGCGAAAGACGAGAAATGAACAAAGAATGAAAGAGAAAGAAGAAAGAGGAAAACGGAGAAATATTAAATCGGAAAATGAGAGAAGAAATATAAAAATACAGGAGGAAGGAAGGGGCTTTAAGAATGAATGGATAAAAATGGGGAAAAGTGAGGAGTGAAAGAGAAGAAAGCAAGAAAATGGAATATTAAAGGATGAGGGAAAAGAGAGAGGAGAGTAGGTAAAGAAGGAGGATGAGATGAAAGGGAAAGGGATAGAGGGTAATCACAGTCTAGTATATACAGTCACGAAGGTCAATACGTAGTAAATATGCATCCATAGATAGTTGCTAACCACTAGGATCGCTAATGTCGCCTCATTACAGACAATGCGAAATAGTACCAGCACAGTCTATTGTTTCTAGCAACCTCACAACTCAAGCTTCGTGACTGTATATACTAGACTGTGGGGAAATGTAGGAAAGGAGAAATGGGGAGATAAGGAAAAGAGAAGAGATAAAAATTACGAAACGATTTGAAAATGGAGGAACAGGAGTAATAAAAGAGGAGTAAAAGGACGGAATAGAAGGAAATAGCTAAGTAAAATGGAAGATAAACGGAGGAAAAGAGTGAAGAACATCTAGAGAGAGAGGAACAAAAAAGTAAGAGAAAGCGTAATGTAGGGTAAGGAGGACGAATTTGTAAAGAATAAGGTGTAGAGAAAAGAGAGGAAAGAAAGTTTCAAACAGAAGCAGAGGAAGCGGAAATGGAGAAGGAAATAAAGAAAAGAGGAGGCGGTGGATGGTACTAAAGTAAGGGAAATACATGTTTAAATTGTGGTTCATTTAACGACGCTCACAGCTACCGAGGTTATGTCAGCGTCGCCGATGTGCCGAAATTTTGTCCAGCATGCCAATAAATCTGAAAGTTCAGGATAATAGACAGGGTTTGGAGTTGAATGGGTTACATCAGCTTCTTGTCTATGCGGATGACGTGAATATGCTAGGAGAAAATCCACAAACGATAAGGGAAAACGCGGAAATTCTAGTTGAAGCAAGTCAAGCGATAGGGTTGGAAGTAAATCCCGAAAAGACTAAGTATATGATTATGTCTCGTGACCAGAATATTGTACGAAAAATGGAACTATAAAAATTGGAGATTTATCTTTCGAAGAGGTGGAAAAATTCAAATATCTTGGAGCAACAGTAACAAATATAAATGACACTCGGGAGGAAATTAAACGCAGAATAAATATGGGGAATGCGTGTTATTATTCGGTTGAGAAGCTTTTGTCATCTAGTCTTCTGTCAAAAAATCTGAAAGTTAGAATTTATAAAACAGTTATATTACCGGCTGTTCTGTATGGTTGTGAAACTTGGACTCTCACTTTGAGAGAGGAACAGAGATTAGGGGTGTTTGAGAATAAGGTTCTTAGGAAAATATTTGGGGCTAAGAGGGATGAAGTTACAGGAGAATGGAGAAAGTTACACAACGGAGAGCTGCAAGCATTGTGTTTTTCACCTGACATAATTAGGAACATAAAATCCAGACGTTTGAGATTGGCAGGACATGTAGCACGTATGGGCACATCCAGAAATGCATATAGAGTGTTAGTTGGGAGGCCGGAGGGAAAAAGACCTTTGGGGAGGCCGAGACGTAGGTGGGAAGATAATATTAAAATGGATTTGAGGGAGGTGGGATATGATGGTAGAGACTGGATTAATCTTGCTCAGGATAGGGACGAATGGCGGGCTTATGTGAGGGCGGCAATGAACCTCCAGGTTCCTTAAAAGCCAGTAAGTACGTAAGTAAGTATGCCAATAAATCTACTGAAATGAGCCTGTTGCATTTAAGCACACTTAAAATGCCATAAACCTGGGCCGGGATCAAACCCGCAACCTTTCTCATCCAGGCCGACAAAGTGAGAAGAAAGGTTGTAACTTTTAAAAATACAATCGTAGTGCTTATCTGGACAAATCTCCAAGTGACGTGTATGTAGGACGATGCTCACGACATCATCGCATGTTGAGCTCCCCAAGACTTGAGTCGCTCTTCCACTTCTTGTCGAGGCAAATACAAACGTACGAAACAGAGGTAAAGGGTTCAGAAGTGTGACGGACAAGATTTTCTAGGCAGGGTCAACCCTCGAAAAATATACATATATATAAAAAATAAAAGAATGGCGTGTTGAGGAGCTGGAAAAGGAAGAACCCCTCCATATTTTCAACCCTGACGCCCCGGTTACAATGGAGTTTTATTTATATGTAAAAGAAAAAAAATAGAAGAGACAAGAGAGATACGTGAGTGGTGGAGGGAGGGGGTTAAAAGAGAAAGGGGTAGTAGTAAAATACAGGATGGGCGGAGAAGAGGTGGCAAGGGGTGAGGCAGAGGTGTTGTTCTCCGTTAACATATGCATGGACGACGGTGGAAGTGGTAAGACCCCATGCATATTAGTTAGTTGGCTGTGGATTATTTCTTCACGGTTAAGAGCCAACCTGGGCCTTCGCTGCTGAAGATTACTTGCCCATCATCTGCCATGCCATGGAGCGCAGTTACCAGTTGCTCTCACCGCAGGGATAATCGAAGAAGACGTTCGTACAAGTGAGGCCTAAGAATTCCTGGTCAGTTAGTGAAGGTGTTGGTGGAAGGAAATTTCATATTGTGCACTTAAACAGTTCGTGTGACAAAAGTCAAGTGTGTTTTGTAGCGTGCTCGTGTGACCCGTAGTGATAACGCGGAGGGAAGTTAATATATGGGTTAAATTAGTTCTCTATTAAAATTAAGGTCGGTCTTACTATATACGGTGTGTTTGGAAGCTATTATAGGTTCTTACGTTGTTGAATTTGCATACCCGGACATTGTTATTCCAAGAACCTCTCCTTCCCCTTTTTGCATCTTTATCCCTCCCTCCTTCCCCCTCTTACGTCTTACACCTTCCACTTTCCCACAACTTCATCGTTAGTCATTTCGTACATTCCTCTCCATAAAGTTATCAGTTCTTATACATCCATCTTTTCCTTAATGGATTAATATGCATATATTCAGTGAAGAATTATTATTCTCATATCCATGGGTGTCCAGCTTTGATATAAACTAAAAATAAACACTTACGTATATTTATTTTTTGTACTCCAGCATTATGAACAGTTCTTATCTTTAGTGAAATCTTGCATAATATGCCACATTATTGTACCATAGCCAACTAAAACGTCATGACTCCAATTATGATGGCTTAACTTGTGCCATAAAGTTAATACTATGAAACGATTTGCCATGCTATAATAATTATTTAATACATCATTATTGCCATAGCAACCTCTTTCTTCATAGACCATTTAATAACATTTCTAATATTAACCTAGCTAAACCTTTGAATTAAAGGTTGAGGATCGGAAACACTGTTTGTTACCCCTCCACGACCGGAGTTTGATGATACTAGCGTAAAATAAAAACAAATCACTTTACTAGGTAAAGGAAGGAAGAAAAGTAGTGCATCCATTTACATAAATTAGGAAATATTACGATTTTGATTTTTATAATTTTCGTTCGATATTTACTTACTCAAAATATAGTACAATATTAACAATACGTATTCTTTTACTTACTAACTGAACTATCCAGGCGGACGTATTCATTATGCAATGTATAGTATACTGTGTACAGCACATTAGCATACAATATGGAGAGTGCATTTAAATAGAAGAATAATCAAAATCTGGATATTTAAACAAATTGTTGAGAATGGTGGACGTTCATTTCGATACAGGCTTCAATTCTTTTGTACATATTATCAAAGACGTTTTTAAGCATATCTTCGGAAATTGAATGTATCGATTGTTTCTTGAATGTAATTTTTTAATTCTTATGTTGTTATAGGATGTTTTCAAACACACAATTGTTTTACAGTGACCTCAAAAGAAATAATGCAAAGCACTCAAATCAGGCCACATGGAGAGTCATAATCCTGCTCATATTGAAATAGTTCTCTACCTACTCTATAACAGTGTACCTAACATACTGTAAATTCAATCTTCACTTCTGCCCGATCCGCACAGAAAAATTTACTCAGACATGCTATCTGTTATCCGTCCAAGTGATTATGTCCCAGGGTCGTAGAAAGTGGGAAAATCACGTGACAGTTACTTAACGAGGCCCTTTTATTTAAATTATTTTAAAAATTTTGTATAATATTACGTTGTCACTAGCCTTTACAGAGGGGCCAGCAGAAATTGGTTGGGGAAACCGGGATGTGATGTAACCAAAGGACGTAACAGTATCTGTGCGAAAATACCTATGATTCAATATATGAATGCTCTTTCTTCCCTGAAAAATCCGTCCATATTTCGGGAACGTACTGTACTCACTCACTCAGTGCTGTATACTGTAGCCTACTATGACCGTACGACGCTGACTGCATATGTGGCCTTGGTTCTGTGTGAGGACGGTGGAAGTTTACTAGTAGAAGGGGTGGGAGTGAAGTACATTAAAAAACTCAGGTACAACAAAAATTGAAGTAAAAATAAAATGATGTCCCTGCATAATGCTGTAGTTAAAAAAATAACATATTAAACAAGTTTATGATGCTATACAGTTATTGCATTCGCCAAAATTAGGAAACACTCTTCGCTCGTTCCCTAAAAATTGACGCATGCCATAAAGTATAACATTAGGCTATAAACTTGTTTAATAATATACTATTATTTGCCTTGTTGATTCCCTTTCTGTGTTGAAATTTTATTTTACACCAGTGTGTTTATTTGAAAAATTCTGTCTAATAACATATCATCAAAATAGAGAATTTATTTGTTAAACGTTTTTGTCTTCATCTTTGAATCGTTTTCAAGCCACAATATTTAGTGTTAATATTTTTACAATCTTATTTACACATGAAACCAAAAAATTAAAATTATAGCCTATATTTGTAGTTTTCCCAACAGCTATTATATACATTTTATTTTTCTGGATTATAGGCGTTTTGTATAAAAACACACAAGTGTACTATAAAATAATTGTAAATTGGACGGAGTTACGCAATAATAGACTAACCGACAATTTAAAAACAAAAGTTGATTTTGCTGCTATTTATAAGCAAAAATTCGTTTATTGCATAAAATTCATTTAATTATTTTTCTTTGAAATATTAATACAACTACGGTTTCTTATTGAAAATCGGTTAGCCTTTTTTGGTATTATTTGTGCTATTTTTTTGTAATAGTATGAATGTTATAATACTTCCTGCATAAAATGTTTTATAAGAAAAAACAGATCTATTTCAATTCTCGAAACAGGTTTTTGGCGCTTGGATCTCTATTGCTAATCACCGTCCTATTATAACTTATCGGACAACAGAATGAATATTAAAATGTTTTATGTTTTCTAGTCAATATCCAGAAACGGACATATTTTTGACAGCAAGATAGATAGTCGATATAGATTGACAAGAAAATAGTTTTATAATCAGATGGAAATATTCTTATTGGTTCAACAGACACTAGAAATCTAGTCATTCACAAAATCCCTCTCTTTTTTCATCATTCTATAATCTACAGTATGTCTATATACGTTATTACACTGCATTGCTTTTGATTCAACATGCATTTCATTCATAGTGTTCTGCCCAAGGGCAGGTCTTTCACTGCAAACCTAGCATTCTCCAGTCTTTCCTATTTTCTACCTTCCTCTTTGTCTCCTCATATGATCTAAATATCTTAATGTCGTCTATCATCTGATATCTTCTTCTGCCACGAAATCTTCTCCGTTCACCATTCCTTCCAGTGCATCCTTCAGTAGACAGTTTCTTCTCAAGATTAAGGTAGCAATAATTTTTATTGGATATAGAAGTATTTTATTTTATTTTATTTCGTTTTTTGTTGTAACATTTAATTAATGCAATCATTTTTCATTACGTACAGTTTTTGTATTGTGCATGATAATCACGCGGTAAAAAAAATTATGGAGTTAATTCGTGCCTACTTTTTTGTACGATGCTGTAAAACAAATATTGCATTTTTAATTGGACTTCAATGTTAAAATCTGAACTGATAATACGTTACAAAAGTTATAGTTTTAATATAACACTTCTTTCATTTCTGACTTAGTTTGCGAATTTTTAACTTCTTATGGAAATTTTACGATCAATTTTAAGTCTTTATTGTAATTTTATAAATTACAAATCAAGACGAAGTTTAAATGGAATATCACTCAACTTTGAACTTTCAAATTTCAGAAGTGATTGAGTATCTTAATTTGCAATTCATTTATTGCTTCTAGTCCTATGTCATCATCATCATCATCATCATCATCATTAATATTCTGCATTTTTATATTGTACAACAAATATGCCATTGTGAAGTTCGTACTATAAAATGTAACAAAAATTGTGAAATTTTAAATTTCAGGGAATACAGTATCCAATTTCAGAACTAAGTCATTGTTTACAGTACTACATCATTATGATCATCATTGTGGTCTTCGTCATCATCATCATCATCATCATCATCATCATCATCATCATCATCAATCATCGGAAGCGAGCATCTCACATCAACGCGTGTTCAAATTCATCCCGAGTCAAAACATTGAATAAACACAAAATAACAAAATGTAAGAACAAACGAATAATAATTGCGTTATCTGTATACAAATAAAAAAACTTCCTTCTAAAAATAAAAGAGGAAGCAATGCTTCCACCACATCCATGGACGCTACGTCCCTGTCAACTTTCAGTAATATCGCAGTCCATTGATCGATATCTAGAGATGGTAGACTTTCGCAGTCACAATAAATGCCAAATGTGCCCAAATTCTGTCAGAAGTTGAAGTGCAATTTTTTAATCCTCGGTCAAATGCGAAATTGACTACAAAATATAACTTGTGTTTCTGCTAAGTAAGAGCGAAATTACATTTTAATGAGACTTTTTTGTATTTTTGTAAAACAAAATCAGAATCTATATAAAGACACCGCTACATATGTACAGATTCTTTTTCTTCTGCTTCTTTTTTTTTTCAAATAGCTTGGTTACACCTCCATGTTAGCTTTTATGATAGGAATGTGACCTACTTGTTACCGTCTTTGTTTTATCTACCATTGTCACGAGTTTTCTACTAATCTGTCTGGTGCTGGTGGTAGAATATTGGCTGCCTATGCGATCTTATTAGGTTCAGTGTTCCGTCACAAAGAAGTCGTATTTAATAGCAGGTGACTAGTTTCAATAAAGATGGGTGGGGATAAAATCGCACCACATCTTTTGGCATGCTTTATATGTTCACAATTTCACTGTAATGTTGTATGTTCCTTTATTTATCTATTATTTTCAAGAATTTTAACCGTAAAATCTAGAAAATGCACGTGTTAACACATTGATGGCATTTATTTTTTTTACCAAAAACTCTCCATAAAAGAATGTTGCTCCCAAAAATAGTACAAAATGCTAAATTTTTAAATTAAAAGTGCTATAAAATCTGATTTCTAAAGTGTTAAAGTTTTAATTCTTTTCTTTTTCTTTAGAGGCTACAGTTTTAAATAATTGATTGTTTGCCACCTCAACAACTGCTTTTCAGCTTTTCTTATCTCTGATACAGGTCATCCAGTTGTTAATTTTCAGTTCCTTCATGTCACGAATTACAGCATCTTTCCATCTGATTTTTGGTAAGTAACTGCAGTTTTCCTGACTTCAACAGGGTCTTGACATTCCAGGTTCAAATAAATGTTTAATTTGAGTTACTGAAAATCTACCATCTCGTTCACACCTGTGGAGTAACGGTTAGCGCGTCTGGCCGCGAAACCAGGTAGCCCGGATTCGATTCCCGGTCGGGGCAAGTTACCTGGTTGAGGTTTTTTCCGGAGTTTTCCCTCAACCCAATATGAGCAGATGCTGCGTAACTTTTGTTGTTGGACGCCGGACCCATTTCGCCGGCATTGTCACTTTCTTGTTATTCAGACGCTAAATAACCTAAGATGTTGATAAAGCGTCGTAAATAACCTACTAAAATAAAATAATCTACCATCTCTACCGGGTCCACAACTGTGGAGTAACGGTCAGCGCGTCTGGCCGCGAAACCAGATGGTCTGGGTTCGATTCCCGGTCGGGGAAAGTTACCTGGTTGAGGTTTTTCCGGGTTTTCCTTCAACCCTATATGAGCAAATTCTGGGAAACTTTCGGTGCTGGACCCCGGACTCATTTCACCAGCATTATTACCTTCGTCTCATTCCGATGCAAAATAACCTAAGATGTTGATAAAGCGTCGTAAAATAATCTACTGACCAACTTTCTACTGATATCTATCGACTTGGGCCAAAGCCGCTAAACAGATCATTTTTTTATTAAAGTATAAATTAATTCTTGAATAGAAACTTCTGGAAATTCTCAAAATGAAATACGTACGGTGTTCAAACGAATTAACACTTGTTTGGAAAATATTATTTAAAAAATTATTAATAAATAAGCAATAGATTATTACTGGAAATTTCTCAGAATGGAGTGTATTCTATTGGAGCATGGACACTAAGAGCGAGTATGATTCATAGAGCAAAACTATCGTTATTAATCAACAAGATAGATCTTCTCTAGAAATGCATTTGTGATTATCTTTAATGCATTAGTGAAAATTACAAAACAATACCTGTAGCAGTAATTATATATAGGCGCTGATGTCGCCACTGTCGTTGTATCGAAGGCGATTACGGAGCGCGGGGAATTGAGGGAATCAAAGCATGCGTGGAGGGGTATGACGAACTCTGCTAGTTTGTGGAATCAACACCGGTCAATTTAAAGGGACGGGTAGTAACAGTAGGTCACTAACAACACAAGTCAGTAAACAGCCCGGGTGCAATTAACACGTGACTCTGAAAATGTCGGGCCGCATTTCAAATTTGTCTTTATTTGTAAACAACTCCTGCGGCCGAAACTGACCTACAGCCTTCAGATCCATATTTCAAAATAACGTTGATCCAGATGCAATGCTTTTAAGAGCATATGAAGGGTTCAGAGCCATAGTGGGCCAAGCGCCATTTATTAAAAACGGAGAAGGCAAGGGTTAAAGTTAAATGAATACCATAGTTTAATGAAGATTAACATATCATTTAGTTTTAATGTGTATATTTTATATTGCTTGCTATATATTTCCATTGAATTATGGTAATAACTTCATTTTAACCTTTGTTTTCTACGGTTTTAGTAAATGGCGCTTGGCCCACTATGGTTCTGAACCCCTTATATATTGTCGTACTGAAGCGTTACTGGATATAGAATCATTAGCATTAGCAAAACTTGTACATCTTAATGTCTCCTATAATTTTCTAAAATTTGTAACAAACTCGCGCGAACATTCTGTGTATTGAAATGTAGAACCAAATTGATTCTGTCGTTACAGCTAAACATTGCGGTCTGAAAGAGCTCGAGGTAAAGTCCGTACGAAAACGGAACTTTTTAATCTCATCAAAATTTCCATAATGTTCTCGAGTTCCACTTAGCTCTTGTGAAATTGAGTTTCGGACATTTCCTGGATGTAAAAGGCGGTCGGAATATGGTGCTGACCATATACTTAACATCTCTCCAATGCTGGGGTCAATAAAACATGGAAATTTTACCTTCATTCTTTCCACAGACTGCAATATCATGAAAGTGCACACATTTTGCTTTAATTGAAATTGTAATAATTTTATTGCTTACTGAATGCTTTCATTATTAATGTATTACAATCTTGTCTTTCTGTTGGTTAATAATCGACTCTCTATAAACTTCTCCATAAGCTGCGAATGAATTCTAAAAGGCTTTTTTCCCTACGAAAGTAAAGCTTTGAGTCCTGAGTGTTGATACCAGTTCACAGAAGCTGTTCAAAATGGTCTCTATTCACTGTCAAATATTGTCTAAGTGTATCTTGCAAATTGTTTAATGTTTACAATAACACTGTTCACTTTGTCTGTTGTATCTTGATCCGAATTCTTCGTTTTAATTCTTCCAGGTCTCATAGTCGTTCCATTTAAAATAGCCCCACAAGAAAAAATTGTAATGGGTTGAGTTCAGGAGATCTTGGAGGCCATTAACTCTTTACTTCTTTGCTTACGCATCGTCCTGGAGAATATTGGTTCAATTAATTCACCACCTCCCTTCCACAATATACACGGGCACAAATTTGCTAAAATTAAGATTTCGTTCTGAATTTCTCTTCTTTTACAGGGGAAAATGTATCACAAGCATTGTTATTCAGTTGTTTTCGATTGCTTTTTCTATGATCACTCAATTCACTGACACTTTATTCTCTATAGCTACAAATTGATGCAAGTTATTGAAAGATTACTTTTTGTTGCGTACACATACGTTGAGATCATAAATTTATTGCAGTTTTTACAAAATAATAATTTATAAATGGTAAAAAATGGTTTTGGGACCTAAAGAATCCACAAATGCAAATACTCGTATGATTACAAGATGCCATTGGCTTATTTGCACATCCTTCATGAATGAACAATTATATAATTTCTGAGAAAGTATTCAAAATTGTTCATATTTACCCTATATAGCCTAACTTTTCCATAAAATTAAAACTGGGAAATCTACAAGCAGTGTTCCACACCTTTTACTCAAATAGTGAACCTATACATAACCCATATACAGTACTCAGATCCTAATATTATATCCATTATCATTGTGTGGAAAACCTCCGACAAATTTGGGAAAGTGCCGAAACATTTTTGGGGAGGGGGAATGTAGGTCTTTATCCCATCTCTTTTATGACTCATCCCGACATTTGTCTCAGCGCCTTAGAAAAACCTCGAGATACATTAAACGGAACATAAAGCTAGACGGAGCGCTTAGAAAACCACAAGGCTCGAAATTAATCTTACATATCTGCTTCCATTGCACTACGAGTGACGTCAAAGTAAATCCTTCATGTTAAAACGTTACAATTTTTATCTCTTGTACCTCAAACATGGAAGTTTCATTACAAAACCCAACCCAAAAGCATTCGAACTCACCCACGATCGCATTTTCGCAGCACGAGTCCCGTTCGTCACACCTCGACGACACCAATTTCACGTATTTTTTCTACTTTGCCAATAGGCCTATTTCATATAAATGTAGTAATGTTAACCAGCCTCTGTTAAATACTTACGAAAGAATTTTATTCTATTTTTTAAATCCACCACCAACAGAAGCAGGCTTCCAATTAAAGTTGGCTTACATAGATATATACACAAAATACATAATAAGATAAAAAAACAACAAAACAAACAACGCAAACGAAAGAAAGAAAATACATAACGGTAATAGATGCTAGAATATAATATTGCAGTTAATATAGTGCCAAATGTCAGTATAATGATGCAAAATTATTTAAAAACTAGAGTGAAAACATTATAATACACTTCTTCATAATTTAAATATCTAAGGAAATACAATTATTTTTAATATTGTATGAAATTTTTCAATTGTTAAACTAAAATCCAATTGAGAGTCACAGTTTAAAGACAGAGAGTTGTAATTTATTACACATAACAATCAATGGAGAATTCTTGAAGAAAATAGTTCTAGGAATGGGAATAATAAAAGGTTGCCTGTGACGTAATTCTGTTCTTTTTACATTGAACTGAAGGAATTTAAGAAAATAACAGTTATTCAATATACCGTTAACAGTCTTATAGAGTAAAATTTGGCTGTTTATTAATCGTCGAGATTTTAAAGTTTTATAATTAAATTCAAAAAGTAACTGATTAGGCTATATGAAATTTACTTGTCATAAGATGACACGTGATATTTTTTAAAATATTTGATTGAGAAACTTTTATCATCCAGTCTGCTGTCGAAAAATCTGAAAGTTAGAATTTATAAAACAGTTATATTACCGGTTGTTCTGTATGGTTGTGAAACTTGGACTCTCACTTTGAGAGAGGAACAGAAGTTAAGGGTGTTTGAGAATAAGGTGCTTAGGAAAATATTTGGGGCTAAGAGGGATGAAGTTACAGGAGAATGGAGAAAGTTACACAACACAGAACTGCACGCATTGTATTATTCACCTGACATAATTAGGAACATTAAATCCAGACGTTTGAGATGGGCAGGGCATGTAGCACGTATGGGCGAATCCAGAAATGCATATAGAGTGTTAGTTGGGAGGCTGGAGGGAAAAAGACCTTTAGGGAGGCCGAGACGTAGATGGGAGGATAATATTAAAATGGATTTGAGGGAGGTGGAATATGATGATAGAGAATGGATTAATCTTGCTCAGGATAGGGACCAATGGCGGGCTTATGTGAGGGCGGCAATGAACCTCCGGGTTCCTTAAAAGCCAGTAAGAAAGTAAGTATAAATAACGTAAAAATCTTTTCTGTATCCTTTCTATTTGCATCTGATGGGACTGGAACTGAGGTGACCATATTACAGACGCATATTCTAGCTTACTCCTAACTAGAGTTTTATATAGAGTATCAATAGTATTTACTGAATATTTTTTAATTCTTTTGTATTTCTGATTGTAAATCCTAATTTTCTATATGCATCAATCACCACATGATTTAAGTGAGATAATTTCTTGCTTTAACGGTTAAGCCATCTTTAATTTTTATGAGAGTATTTAGCGAGTTTACTGTCTCTACTAAACCCCCTCTGCTTTTTAACCTTCCTTTCTCTGATTTCCTCCTCCTTTGTCTCTTCCGTGTTTTCATGGAAACCAATTATCGTGGTCCGTGTATTCGGGCTGGTGTCCAGGGCAACACGCTGAGAAAGAGTCCATTTTAAATTGTGCTCATTATTATAGTCATAAAACAAATGCTCTCTCTTCATCTCTCTTTCCCCTATTTATTACGCAAGCTGGCAGCTCCCAGCGTGTCTTCTGCGGCCTCCTCTTCAGGTCCGACTAAGACAGCTTCGCGAGATATTTCGGTTGTTTGAGATAATGACGTCAGCACGAACTGTATTAGAGCTAGTGTATGTCTAAACTGTGTTCCTTTTACGTATATTCAAAGGACACTGGATCAAGTACATTATCTTGATCTAGTATACAGTCCACATTTCAGAATATACGGTGTACTGAAGGAATCTAGGTTCATACTCTAGTGAGGATGTGATTTTTTATCTTTTCAAAACTAGAGAACGGGTTTCTAGTTCCGTACCTATTTTGTTTGCTATGCCCTAGACATATATAAAAAAAAGTATATGACTCGGTTAAGAGAGAAGTTTTATATAATATACTTATTGAATTTAGTATTCCCCAGAAACTAGTCCGATTAATTAAAATGTGTCTCAGTGAAACGTACAGCAGAATCTTTATAGGCCAGATTCTGTGTGACGCTTTTACAATTCACTACGAGCTGAAGCAAGGAGATGCACTATCACCTTTCCTTTTTATCTTTGCTCTAGAACAGGCCAGCACAAAGTTTGCGCTCTCCGAGCCGGCTCACAGCTCATGAGCGGAATGCAGATATTAGCTGCGCTCTGTATAAGGGTGGACTGGAAGAAGGGGGTGATCTCGTACAAAATATACACAAAAGGAAGTACCATCACGAGTGCTTATGAAATGAATTCCCGTTCAGTGTTTGCAGAACTATCTTGGACTATTATTAATTAATAAAGAAATATTTATTTTACAGAAGTAATAGAAATTCTATAGCTACTTAAATGTACAATATCATTTTGTTATATTTTTATCTATCAGCACATCAAAACGAGGTTTTATGCTGTTGGCACCTGAAAGGAATAGTAGCCTACTGATCGTAATGAAACATCAGTTACAGATGTTCGATGTCTGCCTTTATTAAAGTTGATAACAGAAAACAGTTGCTCATAAATATATATGTTGAGGCAAACATAGCAATCATTTTCACAGCCAGCCTGTGTAGTCGTGGATATTATTGCTAATGTTTAGTCTTGTAAAACTCAACCAAGTTAGTAGTATTATTCAAACGATCTTTAGCACTTAGGTCACATTGAAGATCAATAAGTTCGAGCTGTAAATCGTTAAATGTTATGTTCCGTCTTTTAGATTCCTCCATACTGTACTGTAGCAGTAGGTAAGCAACGTGAAACAGTTACTGAGAATAGGCCTACACACTGCACTCTACTAGATAACTGAGTGGTCGTTTCCCTCTCCTCTACCTATAGCAAGTCTATGTCATTCTGACATATCTTTCTCTCCGTTTCGGCGAGCGGTAAACACCGCTCTCCCGCTCCGAAGGTGCTCGCGCGTTCGTCGAGCGCTGTTTGTGCACGCCTGCTCTAGAATATGCCATTAGAAAAGTTCACCAACAGAGAGGATTTGGAATTGAACGGGTTACATCAGCTGCTTGTCTATGCGGATGACGTGAATATGTTAGGAGAAAATCCACAAAATAATAGGGAAAATACGGGAATGTTACTTGAAGCCTCTTGACCAGAACGTAGTACGAAATGGAAATATAAAAATCGGAAATTTATCCTTTGAAAAGGTGCAAAAATTCAAATACCTTGGAGCAACAGCAACAAATATAAATTACACTCGATAGTAAATTAAACGCAGAATAAATATGGGAAATGCCTGTTACTATTCGGTTGAGAAGCTTTTGTCAGCCAGTCTGCTTTCAAAATGTTTAAAGTCAGAATTTATAAAACAGTTATATGACCGGTTGTTCTGTATGGCTGTGAAACTTGGACTCTCACTTCGAGAGTGGAACAGAAGTTAAGGGTGTTTGAGAATAAGGTGCTTAGGGAAATATTTGGGGCTAAGAGGGATGAAGTTACAAGAGAATGGAGAAAGTTACACAACGCAAAACTGCACGCACCTTACATAATTAGGGACAGTTATCTTACTAGCAATAAACTTAAACTTAAACACATTTAGGGACAGTTACTTTACTAACAATAAACTTAAACTTAAATTTAATTAGAGACAGTTATTTTACTAACAATAACTTAAACTTAAACTTAATTAGAGACAGTTATTTTACTAACAATAACTTAAACTTAAACTTAATTAGAGACAGTTATTTTACTAACAATAAACTTAAACTTAAACATAATTAGGATAGTTATTTTACTAACAATAAACTGAAACTTAAACATAATTAGGGGCAGTTATTTTAGTAACAATAAACTTAAACATAATTAAGGACAGTTATTTTACTACAAATAATCTTAAACTTACACATAATTAGGGACAATTATTTTACTAACAATAAACTTAAAAATTAAACATAATTAGGGACAGTTGTTTTATTAACAATAAACTTAAACTTAATTAGGGACAGTTATTTTACTAACAATAAACTTAAACTTAAATGTGGACACTAATTAATTGTCACTCTCTACTTCTACAATTGTCAATTAAATTCTTGTGAGTAATGTTATTTCTTCTGTGTCATCAACAAAATGGCTGCTGCTGTTTCTGAACTTGAGCATACGTGCCGCCCTATCTCCATTCTCTTGCGCACCACCCAGTCGCCCTTCTGCATCATACAACCCACCCACAATCCCCTATACACATCTATATCCCACACATCTTTCTTGGCTGCTTGCAACCCCTGTGGACTAGCCTGACATTAGGGAGGGAGTTCCGAGTTTAGGGGGAGGGGGTTTCAGAATTAAGGCGAGGGAGGAGACCTCCCATCCATCCACCCACCAACTCACCCATTTACCCACCCTAGCCGAATCCAGTGGGGATTCAGTGCGAATATTGCTCTCACTTTTAAGACTACAATGTGCTATCTCCCAGCCTCAGGTTTAGTTTACTGTCGTTTGTTTCCCGTAGAAAACGAGGCTTTTCCATTCCACCTATAGTCTATCAACAACAATATTAGACCTAACCGTGTAATTAGGCAGTGGATTTGTCCAGTATCTAACTACACGTATGTAGAAGTTGGGTAATAATGCACAACAGTTTGGTTTCTTTATCCAGTTTCAAACGATACCACCATTTATAGCTTACTGTCTCTAAATGACTAGTGAAGTGCTTTGTGTGGAGTATAGCATTGTATTGGGACAGAAACATGGACTTTACGACGAAGTGAAGAGAACGGTATTGAAGTATTTGAAATGTGGATTTGGAGAATAATGAAGTGGTCAGACAGAATAAGAAATGAAATTGTGTTAGAAAGAGTGGGTGAAGAAAGAGAATAATGCTGAAACTGATCAGAAAGAGGAAAAGGTATCGGCAGGATCACTGGTTGAGAAAAAACTGCCTACTGAAGGATACACTGGAAGGATGGTGAACGGGAGAAGAGTTCGGAGCAGAAGAAGATATCAGATGATAGACGACATTAAGATATATGGATCATATGAGGAGACAAGATTTGGGGCTAAGAGGGATGAAGTTACAGGAGAATGGAGAAAGTTACACAACGCAGAACTGAACGCATTGTATTCTTCACCTGACATAATTAGGAATATTAAATCCAGGCGTTTGAAATGGGCAGGACATGTAGCACGTATGGGCGAATTTAGAAATGCATATAGAGTGTTAGTTGGGAGACCGGAGGGAAATAGACCTTTGGGGAGGCCGAGACGTAGATGGGAGGATAATATTAAAATGGATTTGAGGGAGGTGGGATATGATGGTAGAGAGTGGATTAATCTTGCACAGGATAGGGAGCGATGGCGGGCTTATGTGAGGACGGCAATGAACCTTCGGGTTCCTTAACAGCCATTTATATGTAAGTAAGTAAGTAATGCAGAGACAAAGAGGAAGGTAGAAATTAAGAAAGACTGGAGAATGCTGGGTTTGGAATGAAAAACCTACCCTTGGGCAGTACATTATAAATTAATGTCTCTAAATACTATTCAGAAGACATACAAGAATTAAATAATTTAATATAAACGGAAATAAGAAGACGAACTTCAATTTTTAGGATTACAGACGAACGACATACTACCTATATTACGTTAAAATTGACACTTTCTGTGGATCATGATCATCCAACTACGCTACACGGGCTTAATTACCTGTTTTATCGTCATTAAATTTGTAATGCATAAAACAGAATTTACATTTTTTTTTATGGAAATGTACTGTACAAACAAAATAACGTTTGTTTTAAAAGTCTAATAAGAAAAACATGTGTTAAAAATCACTTCTGAAACTATGCAGCAGATGAAAACTCCCCTATTATAGTGTCATGTATTCTTATTAATGATCACTGATTTCGCTTTCAGGATGATTTTCATCCAGCACTGGTTAAAAATACAAAATATTTTGAAGAAAACTTGCATTTTCTTGTCTTAAGAATTTCAATAATGAAATATCATTTTTATCCGACTATTTCGTTTATATGACGTCATTCCATTTTCGACCAATGAAGTGTAATGAAATTTTGAATTCCAACCAATCACAGTCAGACTTTGCGATAATTTTTGCAGCTAGATTTATCGCTATCAATTTATCGCATGGTCGTTCTTTTGTTTAGTCGTTGTCGCCAACTGTTTCCCAGTAAATTGATGATCATGAATACATTAAGATGCAACTACACGGTTAAACTTTTTTTTCAACTTTAAAGCAATGAATGCAAGATTGATATTTAATATTAATTAATATATTTACGCTGTGAAGACGACGTTCAAAACGGCGCACCATGTAGACACAAAATCTTTATGCATCTTAATTGAACGTACCTTTTAAACTTGATTCTTTCAATATTGTTCCCAGATTGCACGCACACGCGATTGGAATATTGAACTGTGTAGATGCAGCTTTAGTTCCGTTACACACTACAGCGAGAATGCGTTTGTCGCTATAAAAAATGCTTTCGTGTAGCACTCATTGTAACTAACGGTCGAAACAAGGCACAGCTGACATTGGAATTTATGTAACATCATCGCTTATCAAACTCAAAGACCTTGCATAGTAATAATGTCTTTGATCAAACTGCCTTTCGTATGGCGTAATAAAATTCGTGTTTTAATTAGGCCTATCTATACAGAGATGGCTTCACTGTGTAGCAACATGTCTCGCTGTGAATACATAAGCATTGGTATATAGCTGTCCCCACTGTTACTGTTAAATTAAATTATGATTTCAGCAGATAATGAAAATGTATTTGTTATAATAATAAGACAAAAGTGCAGTACATGTAATTAAGAATGTTAAACCTGTCTTTCGCTTTTCGCAATTGGCATTACTGAATAATAACATTGAATTTCTTCATTGCAATAATCAATATTCATCTACGAGTATTTCAACTTCACAATGTCTGAATAGGTTAAGTATTCGTTAATATACAATTATTAACATTTTGTGATCGAATTTTAGGGATATATTATTTAAATTTTTATTTTATTCACGAAATAGTCCTAATAAATGTCACTCGAGGTCTGAGATTTCCCAGATAAATCCACTCGCTTCGCCCGTGGATTTATCGGCAGATCTCAGACCTCTCGTGACATTACTACAGTTAATTTTTAGCCAGGACGGTGGGGATTTTTTAGATTAAGTTCTTCTTTTGATGAAATATTATGGCCTACTGAAAAAATGAATGTCTGGAAAACGTAATGTAAGTATACGAAACCTACTGCCAAAGACCCTGATGTATAGGTTACTATAAAACATGAGCGTAATATATGTTTAAATTACGAATTTTGAAACTTTCGACTTCGTACAGCACTTCACATAGTCCCTAATGAACTTTCCTGTCATTTAGAGTCAACGAAATGAAATACAAATTTTACAGTCAATAGAGAAGACACGGAAGATTATTAAAATGCCATCGCCGGAATAATAGCTTAAGTAGAGTTAAGCTGTTATTGTACCCATCGCCTCAATTAGACCTATGGTCGTATGTTATATTACATCCCAAATAATTTGTATTATCCGTTCAACTGTTTTGTCATTCAATATTGTTTTTGATGTAATATGTAGCCTAGATACTGAATAAGAGCCACCGGCGGCGCGGCTCAGTCGGTTAAGGCGCTTGCCTGCCGATCTGAAGTTGCGCTCGGGCGCGGGTTCGATCCCCGCTTGGGCTGATTACCTGATTGGGTTTTTTCCGAGGTTTTCCCCAACCGTAATGTTAATGCCAGGTAATCTATGGCGAATCCTCGGCCTCATCTCGCCAAATATCATCTCGCTATCACCAATCTCATCGACGATAAATAACCTCGTAGTTGATACAGCGTCGTTAAATAACCAACTAAAAGTACTGAATATTAACAGGGAAATTATTGCTGTACACAGGTGGACAGACAGAGTGCCAGACAGACAGATCAGTTTTATAGAATTACGGATTCTGAATATATAATTTTTGCAAAGTTACAATACACAACTGACAATTTTTCGAAATCCTCTTTAGTCAGTTTTTACTGCAGTATTTTTCCTCGGGTAAAATGAAATGGTAAATGTATAGTGTACTGGAAGGTTGATTTGGGATTTGATGTAGGAAATGCTATTGTAAGATTTAGATCTCTGCTTAATCTGAAAAAAGGTAGAAAATTACACTAGTGAACATTTTCGTTCGGTCTCAATTGCGTCTAATCTGAAGAAGATAGCTCCTGCGCGAAGAGGAACCACGTCTGCGCAATAGCTGTGTGTAGCACTACGTTTGCGCACTACTGATGACTAAAGGTTTCGAATCTTAATTTAAACTGAGTCGTATTCAGGTTTTGTTTTATATAATATCGGTATTCTCACGAAACTAGTTCGATTAATTAAAATGTGTCTCGGTGAAACGTATAGCAGAGTACATATAGGTCCGTTTCTGTATGATGCTTTTCCAATTCATTGCGAGCTGAAGCAAGGATATGCACTATACCTTCACTTTTTAACTTTGCTCTAGAGTATGCCATTAGGACAGTCCAGGATAACAGAGAGAGGGTTTGGAATTGAACGGGTTACATCAGCTTCTTGTTTTTGAGGATGACGTGAATATATTAGCAAAAAATCCACGTGCGATTAGAAAAAACAGGAGAATTTTACTTGAAGCAAGTAAAGAGGTAGGTTTGGAAGTAAAACAGAAAAGGCTATAAGTAGGCCTATATGGTTAATCTTCTGACCGGAATATTGTACGAAATGGAAATATAAAAATCGGAAATTTATCCTTTGAAGAGGTTCAAAAATTCAAATATCTTGGAGGAACAGTAAAAAATATGAATGACACTTGGTAGGAAATTAAACGCAGAATAAATATGGGAAATGCCTGTTATAATTCGATTGAGAAGTTTTTGTCATCCAGTCTGCTGTCAAAAAATCTGAAAGTTATAGTTTATAAAATAGTTATATTACCGGTTGTTCTGTATGGTTGTGAAACTTGGACTCTCACTTTGAGAGAGGGGCAGAGGCTAAGAGTGTTTGAGGTGCTTAGGGAAATATTTGGGGCTAAGAGGGATGAAGTTACAGGAGAATGGAGAAAGTTACAGAACGCAGAACTGCACGCATTGTATTCTTCACCTGACGTAATTAGGAAAATTAAATTATTAAGACGTTTGAGATGGGCAGGGCATGTAGCACGTATGTGTGAATATAGAAATGCATATAGAGTGTTAGTTGGCAGGCCGGAGGGAAAAAGATCTTTGAGGAGGCCGAGACTAGATACTATTAAAATGGATTTGAGGGAGTGGAATATGATGGTAGGGGCTTGCATTAATCTTGCTCAGTTTAGGGAGCGATGGCGGGCTTATGTGAGGGCAGTAATGAATCTCCAGGTTTTCTGAAAGCCGTTTATAAATAAGTTAGTAAGTAGCTTTATCTACTATTCATAATTGTCACTTGTATAAACTATAATAAATTCTTAAAGTTACAGATAATCTCATATATTGTGATTTAGAAGTATATTCGAGCTCCTTGGATTCCTTTATTTTAATGTGTTTATTTATTTACATCAAGCCGTAATATACGACATTGTAAAACAAACAATAACAGAAGTCATAACGAATCGAAAGTAAATAGAATTATATGACTATTAGAAGATGAATACACAATGTAAAAATCGTAACAAGGAACTTAAATTCTAGTTGTCCATATAACTTAGCTTAAGGGGAAAGGATCCATAGGATATCATTTTCTTAATAGTTTGGTCCGAATTAGCCTTGCATAATGAGCCATACAGAGTGAGGGGACCTCTCTGGTCTTATCTTTTGACTTGATGATGGAATCCTTATGTAGTTCGGAAATATTGGAAATGTCAAGTTCCAGGACACGGTAAAATGCCCAAAAGCTTAATTTGGAGACCTTGTTATTCAACAATAATAAGACCTGTTGTTACTTATAAGTAGGGCTAGGATTTTGATGACCTATAAATCATGAAAAAAATGTCATAAAACAATGCATATATGACCTAAAAAACTTTCAAAAATGCCCTTGAAATGCCCTAACAATTGATCTTCCACAATTGGCTTAGTAGGAAAAGAGGTTTTATACTACTTAATATTTAGACTAGTAATTAAATTAAATGTTACATAATTTTTTCTAAGTAGTACACTTTAATTAATTATTTTACTTGATGTTTCAATGTATAATCGTTCACCTCTGCGTCGGCATGTGGACGTGAGGTCAGCAGTCAGCTGGTCGATCTTGGCCCTTCATGGGCTGTAGCGCCATGGATTTATTTTACTTTCAGTTTCCATGTAGCCTACCACAAGGCCACTCTTATCCGGAATTAGCAAGTATAGAGGAGTCTATATTGAAGGGGTGGTTGGACTGATCCATTACATGGGGTGTACTACGTTAAAATGGCAATATTTGTGTAGAAAAACGATTAAAATATTATACCAAATAATGGGTATTAATGGACAAAATATGTAAAGAAAATATCAAAGGAAATAAACATTATTTTATATTAAGAATGGGGATTTATGGCCAAAATTAAATGAAAATGCCTAAAAAATGACCGAATAAAACAAAAAATGCTCTTATGAGTTGAAACAGGCAAAAAATGCCCTAAGAAATATGTCTTAAAACAATCAGTTTATCACATAACATATAAATACTAAAGCAGCTATGTTTCTGGCTTACTAGAAAAAAGATGCAAATTTCATCAAAATCCTTGCCCTACTTATAAGTGTGAAACTTGTGGGTATTAAATAATTTAAAAAAACGAATTTTGTAGTATTTGAAAGATAAATACTAAGAATAATTCACTGACCAATTGAAGACTGTTAGTTGGAAAATTCGAAGGAATATTGAGTTGTAATATAAGTTAATCCATAACAATAACATTTTTAATTTTATTAAGCCTAAAATACATATGCTTCAGATATGTGTAATGATAAACAAAAGATTTGTTAGATAAATCTACAAATTGGAACCAATTGTAACAAAACACAGAGCAGTCCAGAAAATAAATAAAAGGATGATGTAGGCCCTAATAAAATATTTAAAAATAATGAACATTAGAAAGTGGATAAAATGTCTCTAAAACAGGAAAGAATAAAGGAAAGTAACTGAGTCTGCCTGGATAAATTTTTAATACGTGGAGTTGTAGTTGTCTTATGCCGATAGAAACAAGTTTTTGTAATTTTTATAAGCTTACTTTTGAATCACCCTATAGAGTTTTCTTATAATTCTGTGTAATGATGAGATAATAGACGGGAGGGGGTAAAATAAGATCGTGGTCTATTTGAAGAGACAACATTGTGTGTAAAATGTGAGATGAAAACTTAAGTTGAAAAGTTATATCTGCATTGTGTAGGCCTAACTTATTCTCTGCTAATTTTCTGGTCATTATTTTGAAGACAATATCGATTTCTTACTCCAGACAGGTCGCTTTCTCGTTGCTCATTGTCCCTGTATTCCTCTAAGGATTCTAAAGTAAATGTGATTCTGGAGTTTCCATGTGTGGAGATAGACGCATCTGATTCTACGGCAGGGGGAGATGTGTTGTATCTGAGAAAATCCGGTATGTGTGTGTGTATGTGTGGGAGGGATAGTTGCGAGGGGGACGAGAAACTCACTTGGAAAGACGCGAGAAATATCATCCCAAAGAGATGGGGAAGAAGGGAAGGAAAATAGAATAAAGGAGAGGAAAAAATCTGCACGCGATCGAATTTAGACTCTGCTTCTTTCGGAAGATGCGGCGTCAGGCTGTTTCTCCCTCCCCACCCACTAACTTCCCCCATTTTCTTTGTTTTTACTTTTCTTACCGCATTTCCACACATCCTGCACTGAGATACAACACTGCCTCACAGTAGCCAAAGAACATTGAAAATTTTCAAATTTGTACAGGGACATCATTTTATTTTTACTTCAAATTTATTGTCCCTGAGTTTTTGAATGTACTTCACTCCCACCCCTTCTACTAATAAAGTTCAGCCGTCCTCCACACAGATCCAAGACCGTATACAGTCATAGTAGCCTTACGGTCATAGTAAACAGTACGTTCCAAAAATGTGTTCGCGTTTTTCAGTGACGAAAGAGCTTTCAATATTGAATCATTTTCGCACAGGTGCTGTCGTCCATTTGCCTACGTCGTATCCCGGTTACCCCCACCCGCTTTTATTCGCCAGCTAGTGGCTGGGCTGTCGTCTTAGCTCTTTTGTGAGAACATTAATTTCTGTTAGGAATTGGACGTCTACGTAATAACTTATTATACAACTGTTTAAAATAACTTAAATAAAAGGGCCTCGTTAAGTAACTAACTGTCATGTGATTTCCTCCCTTTCTACGACCCTGCGACATAACCACTTGGACGGACAATAGATAGTATGTCTGAGTAATTTTATCTTTTCGGATCGGGCAGAAGTGAAGATTGAATTTACAGTACGTAAGGTACTCTTTTATAGAGTAGGTACAGAATTATTTCAACATGAGTTACTAGTTACGAAGGACGAAACTGGTAATTGGGATTAGGTACAATAGTCTATAGTGCGATAATATGCACATTAGAACTGAAGCCTGTATCGAAATGAACGGCCATCATTTTCAAAAATGTGTTTAAATATCCATATTATGATTATTTTTCAATTTAACTTCATTCTCTAATGTTCTGTAGACAGTATAATATACAATGCATAATGAATACGTCCGCATGGACAGCTCAGTTCATGAGTAAAAACACTCACTGTTAATACTATACTGTATTTTGATTAAACAAAAACCCAATGAATATTATCGATATTTCCTAGTTTACGTAAATGGATGAACTACTTTTCTTCCCTCCTATACCTGGTAAAGTGATTTGTTTGTATATTACGCCAGTATCATCGAACTCCAGTCGTGGAAGTGGTTAGCAAACGGCGTTGATCCAGGTTAATATTAAAAATGTTAGTAAAAATAAAATGATGTACCTGTATAATAACTGTCATGATGATGATGATGATGATGATAATCTCCATTTTAACCATAACTACCATCATCATTATGTTGTTTTGTTTAGTCAATTGTTCGAAGATAGGTTTGAACCTCATAAATGGCATCAATAAAGCATCACTAATGAGGCAACTAAGCCAGGAGATAATGGAGTAGAGTAACCAGTAGAGATGAACAACGATCGATAGGGCAGGACTGACGGCGCCCACAGGGCCGAGGACCCGCATGGCAGTGTTGTGCACAATAGTGGCAAAAAAACGGACCGACCCTTGTAGCTGATTTCAGAGCCTGGTTCACTCCAGGGCGTCGGTGCATATTCCTTGGACCCGAAACCACCCGTGCAGTTGAACAATATACTAGAGGTCGCATGTTATCTTTTTCCAATACACTGTATTAAAATCATTTGTCATCTCACTAGTGAGGATAATTTATGCTGGCATAATCAAAACTCCCTGATGTTTTAATAACAATACTGTTGCACATCAAAAATCGTTATTAGCATAGCTATCTATATTTATATGTCCAAGGAATATGCACCGACGCTCTGGGGCCTGTTTCTCAAAAATGCTAGTATAATAATTCACCAGTTACTAGTTACCAGAGTATATTTCACCAGCTCTAGTAGATTCTGTTTCTCAAACTATTTCACCAGTCTAGTAACTTGTGACAATTTTTTACTAGTCACATGATTTTTTCACTAATCAGCTGATTGAGTTCATTTGTTTATAGTCATGCGTAGGTATTGTTATTTGAGGTTAGAAGGCTAAGTTGTTTGTGCATTGGTTTTGATTTGTCTTTTCGGTTGAAATTCCATCAATTGAAAGCAAATTAACTATATTCAATATGTTTAATGAATCAAAGGATATATTATTTGGTGTTTTTTCAAGCATATTAACAAAAAATGATGAAGTAAACCATGGAAAAAAAAATTGTAATGCGTTAGGCTGTGGAACTAATAGGCCTACCTCAGAACAAAGATTATGCATACGTTGGGAACACTTATTGGACCAACATTAAAAAAGAAACTTTGATAAGTATCAATTCATGTTCATAGTATCATAATATGAACATATGATGTAGCTAGTGGGTCTACTGCCAACATAAATGTCACATACGACTTGATGAAAATTTCGCTATTTTTTTTTTCAGTTTTACATATTTCATCTATTCATAAATTAATGTAGTTTTATATTTAATTTTTAGGCTAAAGTTGACAATGTCAGAAGAACTGGCAGTGGAGAAGGAAAGCCAGCAAAAATTATTGCAGTTGATGAATTGGTATTAGATTATTAGGAAACATTTCTGCAAGTGTTGCTGGTGTACGGCAGAAAGACCAGATGGCATTGGAAAATAATCAATCCCAATTTGTGGAGCAATTTGTATTTGAAGCTTTGCTGATAATACGTGACTTCTGTTTGTTTGTCTTTTTATGTCAGGTCCCACTATATTTAACAACTCGTCAAACTTTTCAGCACTTTACCTAAATCGTTCATTATATTTAAACAATGCTCCCCTAAAGGAATAATAATTGTTCTTTCTCGATATAGTTTTAGCTCTTCTCACAACAACTTCTTCATCACTTCAATCGCAATCACTAAACCATATATTAAAAAAATTAACTACAATATTTTCTTTGATTATCTGAAAAAGGTTGTCACTGGTAACTGATAATATAGAAATCACCAGTCTTTAGAGTCTTGCAGAAATATTCCTGTTGAATACTAGTATAATAAACTAGATTAGCATTTTGAGAAACAGAATCACTTATGAACTGGTGAAGTCGACCAATATTACTAGTCTGTGAACTGGTAACTACTACTTTACCCTTGTAGTTTCTAGAAACACAGACTTGTAAAATAAACTAATATTACTACTGTACAGACCAGTATTACTAGTCCATGACTTTTGAGAAACAGGCCCCAGGAGTGAACAAGGCTCTGATATCAGCTACAAGAGTAGGTCCGGTTTTTTTTGCCGCTATTGTACGTCGCGTCGTTGACGTGAGGATTGCTTATGAGTGCTTCGAGACGTCGAGATCGATCACTCCCGAAGTCCCGAACGTCAATCAGCCTTGAATCGCCACAGTTTTTTGTACCTGACAATTTTTATCTGCTTTGCCAACTGTTATGTGTGTATGAGCAGTCAATTGGCCTATTTGAAGCATCGTCTCTGCTTTTCGGTGTATAACGGTCTGTACCCCAGTCTTTGTTTAATTACTGGGCCCTTGTTGAAAGGTTAGGAATTTTCTTTTCATATGTTTGGGATCAAGTGTGCAATCTCAAGTAAAAAGATATTAACGTTATGTTTTGGGTTTCTTAGAAATGCAAATTTATTTGAGAATTGTTTTTTTTTTTTCTATTTATATAACCATAGGTAATATCATATAGACTAATAGAACCAGAACATTTTGATAATTACTAAGATACTGTTCTGTTTTGTCTTTTTGTCTCATTTAAACATTTATAATATTGTTTGCTTCAATGTTGTATGTTGTTCGGGGTTGCGAAGTCTTTCTACGCCGACCGGTACTGTTTCGAGACTCGAAGCGCGCGAGAGTGACGAAACAAAACTCGAAAGATAAATGCAACGAACACAGGGAGCGAGAGCGGCAGTTAGTTTTGTTCATCTCTAGTGACCAGTGACAAAGATATTTAGGTCTATTATAAATGGGAGAAAAAAATTATTGTGTTCTTGCAATTGGTTTTGGTTACTTTAGTGAAATAGCCTATGTACGCGAGCTCCAAGCCATTTGTATCAACCCGACATATTTTTACTAGCCATTTCCTACGTCCAATACAGTCTGAAAGTAATCAAAGAACATGGAATATTTTCAAAATGTATAATACTGAGTTAGTCACATTCATAATCATATTCATCAATGTATGCGCTTCTACAGGGACATCATTTTATTTTTACTTGCATTTTTATTGTACCTGCATTTCTGAATGTACTTCACCCTCACCCCTTCACTAATGTCCTTGCTCCCGTCAGACACACAAACTTACGGCCGCTGTTGCATTCGAAGTCTTCAAGCAGTGAAGTAAACACTGCAGTGTACAGTGGGTTTCATAAATATGATTGCGTTTTCTATAGAAGAAAGAACCTATATTAATAATATCGTACTAAAAAATTATATTCAAGAAACGATAAATTCAATTTCAGAGAATATGCTGCAAGATGTTTTTAATAATATGCGTACTGAATTGAAGCCTGCATTGTAATGAACGGCAACCATTTTCAGCAACTTGTTTAAAAATTCGGATTAGCCTTTTTTGAATTGAGGTGGCTAGAAGCAAAGGAATGCTAGTGACATTTGTAATAACATGAGTTAAGTGCATCCAGTGTAAGCAAAAGTATCTAAAATTTTAGTGGCCAAGGGATATTTTAATCGCATCACACATTAAAATTTAAATAAAAATTTCACCGATTTTACGAAAGCTTAAATATTTAAACCCCATTTTCTCAAAAGTAACTTAAGTGCACTTACAGCCCTTTACTTACGACCCCCTCAATTTAAATGCACTCTCTATATTGTATGCTAACATCAATAATTAATATGCTAAATAAAGTAGACATTACATAACTAACATAGCCGCCTGAAAAGTTGAGTTTTTGAAAAAAAAATGTTACTACTCTACTGTATTTTGATAAATTCCGTAAAAGTGATGATCAAACTGAAAATCGTAATATCGTATTTCCCTACAACATAAATGGATACACTACTTTTCTCTCCTCCTATAGCTAGTAAAATGATTTGTTTACATATTGCACTAGTAACATCAAACTCCTGTAATGGAAGGGGGCAACAGTGTTTCCGAGTATAGCGAGGTTAATGTTAAAAATGTTGGTAAAAATAAAGTGATGTCCCTGTAGTATCACAGTGGGTTTCGACAGTTCCGTTTCACAAACGGCACAATTCTCAAACAGAGGAAGAAGAGTTCATTAATTTAAAATCAGTGATCAATATGGATGTCCTAATCAATAAAATATTATGTTTTCCTTTAACAAAAGTATCACTACAAAGGACAGAACCAATTCCCATTCAAATGGCAAACCCATTTCTTAATGCCCGTAGAGGGGCGTGTCTAATTCTCCTACGTAAGCAGTCGAACTATAGGGTGTCGAACTTGATTTCTGTCTAACTTAAGAGCTTCCACTGTATTCTTATCTTTTCACAGACAGCCGTCATAAGGAGATTCCTTGGCCCTTAAAAATCCTTCATGGAAAACCAGACTTAAATTAGTGAACTTCTGATCCACTACCTGGCGTGTTAAAAACACAGGATCATCGAGGAAATTAAGAAACTGTATTATGCACTTAATTTATGAAAACTTTGTATGGTACGAATTATCCGATTTTTTCGATTAACCGTTCACTCCACTCCCTTCATTACCATGTATAATAAGTATAGGTTCTACCGTACAGAACTAGTTTAATTATTGAAAAATGTCCCAGAATTTTATTATTTACGATGACGTAATAATGATGAACCTATTTTTTACAAGATCGAAATTGTAGATGAAATTCTTTGAAGTTAAAAATGAATCCACAAGAAATCCGCAGCTACTGGAATGGTTCATTTTATTATATGTGGTTACTCTTTTTGCGTAGCATCTTGTACATTTGGTCCTATATACACTAACATTCAAATTATATGAAAAAGAGAATACGGGAAAGGTGGTATGAGGTAAAAATGTAAATATGAAAGATTCTTTATTTACGATGACGTAATAATGATGAACCTATTTTTTACACGATCGAAATTGTAGATGAAATTCTTTGAAGTTAAAAATGAATTCACAAGAAATCCGCAGCTACTGGAATGGTTCATTTTATTATATGTGGTTACTCTTTTTGCGTAGCATCTTGTACATTTGGTCCTATATACACTAACATTCAAATTATATGAAAAAGAGAATACGGGAAAGGTGGTATGAGGTAAAAATGTAAATATGAAAGATTCTTTATTTACGATGACGTAATAATGATGAACCTATTTTTTACACGATCGAAATTGTAGATGAAATTCTTTGAAGTTAAAAATGAATCCACAAGAAATCCGCAGCTACTGGAATGGTTCATTTTATTATATGTGGTTACTCTTTTTGCGTAGCATCTTGTACATTTGGTCCTATATACACTAACATTCAAATTATATGAAAAAGAGAATACGGGAAAGGTGGTATGAGGTAAAAATGTAAATATGAAAGATTCTTTATTTACGATGACGTAATAATGATGAACCTATTTTTTACACGATCGAAATTGAAGATGAAATTCTTTGAAGTTAAAAATGAATCCACAAGAAATCCGCAGCTACTGGAATGGTTCATTTTATTATATGTGGTTACTCTTTTTGCGTAGCATCTTGCACATTTGGTCCTATATACACTAACATTCAAATTATATGAAAAAGAGAATACAGGATAGGTAGGATGAGGTAAAAATGTGAATATGAAAGATTCTTTATTTACGATGACGTAATAATGATGAACCTATTTTTTACACGATCGAAATTGAAGATGAAATTCTTTGAAGTTAAAATTGAATCCACAATAAATCCGTGGCTACTGAAATGGTTCATTTTATTATATGTGGTTACTCTTTTTGCGTAGCATCTTGTACATTTGGTCCTATATACACTAACATTCAAATTATATGAAAAAGAGAATACAGGAAAGGTGGGATGAGGTAAAAATGTAAAAAAAAAAAATGTATTTCTGTGCTGATGTGGTTAAGTCAGATGTTGCACGGTACAACAGCCTCGAGATCAAAGTCTGGGGCACGAGAGAAGAAGAGGAGGAGGAAAATAAGAAAGAAACGAAGAAGAAGGTTGAGGAGCCTGGTTGTAAGATAACTGGGTTGGATGCTGCTGATGTGGGGTGGAGGGGGGGGAGGTAAAAGTACGGAAGGCGGATGTTTCGTTCTGGAGGCAATAAGTCTCTCTCTAGAGAGGGAGAGATGAAGGAAAAGGGGAGTGGGGTAGTTACCCCCGAGTCAGCAAGCAAGGCAAGGTGGGAGACGAGATGGAACTACTACCAGACGCAAAACACCAGAGTTTAGCCCAGTTCTCATATCTGAACTTCTGATTCAACACTTTGTCTGCGTTCATTGTTCTTGTTTACCAAAACTTCGTCACCATTATTGCATGGTACCGAATGTCTCTTTGTAGCTCGTTTATTATTTGATATGTTCAGCGCTTTCTGGCCTACCAATATTTCTGTTTTAATCTTTTATTTAATGATGATTTATCAACTGTTTCCTATAAAGTATCAGTGGGTTTACCATGGGCTTACTTGGGATTAGTCCTACAATACGGGAAAACCTCGGAAAAAATAAACTCCAACCAGGTGATCAACCAACGCGCAAGTGCAGCTTTGCAGCACGAGTCCCGCTTGTTAAGTTCCATATCTTGTAGGTGGCTGATATTTCTTTTAACTACTGGAGCTTGTTGCATGATTCTAATATTATTATTACTTAGGCTACTTACAAATGGCTTTTAAGGAACCCGCAGGTTCATTGTCGCCCTCACATAAGCCCGCCATCGGTCCCTATCCTGTGCAAGATTAATCCAGTCTCTATCATCACATCCCACCTCCCTCAAATACATTTTAATATTATCCTCCCATCTACGTCTCGGCCTCCCCAAAAGTATTTTTCTCTCCGGTCTCCCAACTAACACTGTATATGAATTTATGGATTCGCCCGTACGTGCTACATGCTCTGCCCATCTCAAACGTCTGGATTTAATGTTCCTAATTATGTCAGGCGAAGAATACAATGCGTGCAGTTAATAATAATATTATTATGTACTTTTATTTTTATATTATTATTATTATTATTATTTTTATTATTATTATTATTAATACTATTATAATTATTATTATTATTATTATTATTATTATTATTATTATTATTATTATATTTATTCCAATGAACTTAAAGCCACCTGGCCTTCTCTTCCTCACTACCAGAAATAGGCCTATGAGTACATACAAAATTTTAGAACAGCAGCGAAGAAAATAATTAATAACTTTTAATTAAACAGAACAAAAATAACGTTTATAATTACAGTAACACAATAAAAAATTTAGGCCTAATGCAAAAGCATTCTAAATGTTAAATTTATGTACTATTAAACAATGCTTAAAAAATCTATATTACATCCTAATATTAATCTAAATAACTAAACGAGAAAAGGCAAGTATACTTAATAATACAAACAATAAGTGTAATTTATTATAAATTATTATACAAAGGCTGTAATGAGCACATTTAGTAACTTATTAATAGTAAATTTTATTAGAAAAAAATATGTTTGTAACTCAATTTTGAATTTCAATAGCATCCGGCAATTCCTGATGAGGAAATAATACTATATAGGAGGATGAATATAATGACGTTTGTGATGAGGAATAGAAAGAAATGCTTGATTTTGATTCCGTACTGCTGTGAGAAACTGAAAACTTGCTGCTAGATAAGTAGGAGTAGAGGTATGCAAGATTTTAAATAGTAGTGTCAGTGAATGCATGATGCTTCGTTCCTTCAGGTGAACCCAAGATAGAAGCTCGATAGATGGTGTTACATGATGAAATGTGTACGTATTGCAGACATATATTATGATTACGTTGTAGTCTCTGCTAGGTTGTGGGTTATATTTGTCAGCAAGGAATCACAATAATCAAAATGGGGCATCACAAGCCTCTGAATAAGAATCATTCGTAGGCGGAGGAAAACATTTAGACCAAAAATAAAGTTAATATCGTTTTTCCAGTCCTATAATTCTAGGGCGTATCAAGTTACAGATTGAAATATATTTCGTAAAACACCATTTAGTACGTTAATTTCGTCTTTAAGAAGTTTCTATCTTTCATTTTAATACAGTTATGCCCTCTTCTGTCACAATTATAGTTATTCATTAATTTTTAAGTCTTTCGGTCTGTTCCAACCACAGAAAGAAAGAACTGATTATCAGACATATTTCTAGGTCTTCCTAAGCAATTTCTTCCACGAAGAATGTAATTAATTTTTATATTATTTTTGTAATTACTGTTCCTGACAAATGCTTCACATGTTCTTTCCAATTACTCCGATAGTTTTTAATCGAATTGCTTTTTGACATAAAGAATCATTTAGGATTTTGATCATGTTCTGAGATTTACTGCGCAATTAACCTAAAATTTGTTAGGTTTGAATGTTATTTCAGATATAAACATAACATAGATTTATTTTACCATAATTTACATCATGAACAGGAAAATATAAACAATACAGTACATTCTTAATGTCACATATATTATGAGGTGCTCGGGCGTAAAACATGGTAACTGACATTTTGTTAAAATGAGATATGTAGCGTATAATATGGCATCTTACATTCAGTATTTAGTTTTCCAACATTTCAACAGATGGCAGAAGTATGCAGATTCTATTTTCCTGGTAACTATAGCCTACAAATTGTTGCGTATAGGCTATAAATGTTTACCTACCCAGTACCTCCTAAACACCATAACGCACTTACCATGTTTTACTCCCGAACCTCTCATTACTTCAAACATTTATACTTTCATTTGATTTTAGTTGTAACAATAGTCGAACAGGATATAGTAATATTATTATATAGAAGTGAAACAAATTATGTGTATTCAATTGTTTGATAAGTCAGATATAACGAACTCAGTAGGTTTAATGCCTTTAGCAATATGGCTATAATGGCGGAATCTGTAATTAAAACTCCAAAGGAGACAATAAATCTAAAGATACGGTTTGTAATCACAGCTTATTCTTCACAAACTAATCTTTGAAAATCTAACATTTAATATCTTCTTGTAATGTTCAGTATTGCAGTTCTTTCCTGAGCTCTTCACTTTTCTATATATTCATCAACTTTAGCCAGCCACAACACTTAAAATCTCATTTCGAAAATCTTTTTTCATCTTCTTTGTTTATTACCTAATTGTCATTGTCGTATGCTAGGCCAGATAATGTCTTACTTCAGTTATAATATGTATCACAATACCTCTTCGGTCAATATTATTTCGTTAAATTTAGGCCTATGCTTAGACAAGGAATTGTAATTTGATATTTTGTTGCTGTCTGAAGAATATGATCTTGAATATTTTCTCAGGAATAGATGTTAATTTGAAGCTCTGCGTTGTGCTAAACCCATGCCAGAATATTCTCACGTCTTATATGCCTGAAACGAAAAAAGACCAAAATATGGTTAAGAATTAAATACTGGAACTGAGAAAGAATAGATTTGTAATTTTCTATTAGTGTCATTTCTAAGCCACAAATACTATTGAACGATAGTTTACGGGTGTAGAAGGTAATCTCTTCAAACAGATCCCACAACAAAAATTTAGTTCCTTTGTAACTCGAACATTTTTTTTCATGCAATAAAATTAGCCACTCATCTGACAATTTATTTTGTCTTAATCCTAATCGCTGGACAACAGCAACAAACGTTGAACGCGTAGGAAACCGACAATACGGAAAATGTATTTTTTTTAATGATTTCAAGTGCTGCTGTGCGACATACTTCGCTTCTACATAAATTTTGTAAATATCCTGAAGTTCGTGAGCATAAAATCCACCAGCCATATCTGTATCCCTTGTTTTAAACTCAACCGAGCGCTCAGCGGACAGCGTCTGGGCAGCTGCGCTTTGCACTGCCGCTTTCACTCTACTTCCGCTAGCGTGGAAAGATAAAATGTATGTAATGGAAATTTACGTCACATAAATGAAATCTAGGCCTACCTATTGTAAAGGGCTCCAGAAAAATTGTATTATTCGTTTCCCGTCCATGTTGACATTGAATAACCTCAGAAGTTGAACGAATAAGATAAGCCCCACTATACCAATCCGTAGCGCGAACAGTCCATGAAGGGCAAAAACGGACCAGCTGATTACTGGCCTCACGTCCACATGCCGCAGTAGGAGTGAACGATCATAAGATACTTTTACTAGTACATGTAATGCATAAACATAGGTTAAGAGTATAACATTTATAAGTTGAATCAGGTATTGCTAGAACGAAGATACATTTTTTTAATAAAATCATTCAAACACCACCAGAAAGAGTAGCCTACATAGCGTCGGCTTAGACTGTAAACCTGCTAACCGCCAAAAGGAACATTTTACAAGGGAATCAAAAAAATTAGTTTGTGCGAGATCGTGCGTATTTGCTTGGTTTCCGCACAAAACCAATCCGCCGAAAGTCTAAAATTCCACATTCAGTATTCCCAACCTAACACACATAATAATTTCCCTCTTCTTACCGCTTAAATGACATATTGATTTTACTGATTTAGGTTTTTAACATATTATTTTTAGAGACGTTCAATACTGTATAGTAATAATTATAAATTGGAAACTTACCACTGCAATTTCACCTAAATTGCACTGTTAATTATTGTTTTTAAATATTTGCAACAATTAAGTAAACTCTAAATTATTACATAACCTTACCGTTTGTTTTAAGTTTCTCATTTATAGACTGGGAGAAAAAAAAGATAGACGTATATCACGGCCTGCTGGAGTATAGTAAACACAGAAAATATTTTAAAGCAACAATGTTGAAGATAGATATTTTTGTTTTGCAAATTTGCCGTCATTGAACAGAAACCAAGATGGAGATTTCTTTGCAACTAATTAGAAATTCCTCTTTCAGGTATGTAATAAACGATCTTTGCGCAAAATAATGTACGATACACGAGCGGTATGCTTTCTTTCAATTCTCGGAAATTAAAAAAGCTCAACTACGTTTCGCTTTTTCAAACTTTTCCTCGAACATGAAAACTTCAACATACCGCTCTTGTAACGCATATTACTATTAAATTACTCTGTAACTCAGTTTTTTGCTTCCCTTGTGATTTTTTATTTTGTTTTTATTTTTTTTATTTTTGCGGTTAGCAGATTTACACTCTAAGCCGACGATAGTCTACACGTGCTCAGGGGGCATTCCACAAAATGTTGAGTTAAGTATTATATTAATTAACAGAATAAAAATTGAAAAGAGAAAAGGAAAATCACAAATATTACAACAATTGAAACTTTACATTTTCACCTTAGACTTAAACAATAATTTTATTTTTATTTTTTCTTTTTAATTAAGAAACATTAGGAAATTGAATGTTTGGGAATTTAGCTGTTATCATGTTATAGAGCCTTGGACCAAAGTTGCTACTATTCTTATTAGCTACAGTTTTGTCACATTTAGGTCCGTTAAACATTGGCCTAAATATTGTCTGATCTTTAGTTTTGTATTTATGTGAATACAAATTAAATATGATTCGGTTTTTATCTACGAAATTCAATACGACGTTGTTATAAATTTTATAGATATTAAATACTTCAAATTCAGGATACAACGCTTCTGAGGGATAATCAAGAGGCTTATTAAGACGTTTTTATTATTCTTTTCTGTGGCAGTGGTATTGTCATGAGGGAGGTACTAAAAGCACGACCCCATCCTGTTCATTCATTTAGTGTTCTGCCCAAGGACAGGTCTTTTACTGCAAACCCAGCTGTCTCCAGTCTTTCCTATTTTCTGCCTTCCTTTTTGTTTCCTCATATGATCCATATATCTTAATGTCGTCTAACATCTGATACCTTCTTCTACTCCGAACTCTTCTCCCGTTCACCACCCCTTCCAGTGCATCCTTCAGCAGGCAGTTTCTTCTCAGCCAGTGACTCAACCAATTACTTTTTCTCCTCCTGATCAGTTTCAGCATCATTCTTTCCTCACCTACTCTTTCCAACACAGCTTCATTTCTTACTCTGTCTTTCCACTTCACACGTTCCATTCTTCTCCATATCCATATTTCAAATGCTTCTATTTGCTTCTTTACACTTCGTCGTAATGTTCATGTTTCTGTCTCATGCAATGCCACACTTCGTACAAAGCACTTCACTAGTCTCCTCCTTAGTTCTTTTTCTACAGGTCTGCAGAAGATGCTCCTTTTTCTATTAAAAGGATTCTTGGCCATTGCTATCCTCCTTTTGACTTCCTGATAGCAGTTCATGTTACTGCTTATATGAGGGGTTCACAATCAGAATGGACCAAGTCCTTCTGGAATAATTTTGAGAAATTGAGTCTCAAAGTTCCTGGCTCACGCTTAGCAACCTTCACCTTCCATAGGAAATGCTGCCCTCTGTGGAGTAAAAAATGAGTTATGGACTTTGTTTGTTATGGCAATGAATAAATCTAAGTTTTCTTCACCCGAGATTGTATTAATCCACAAACTGACCACTGGTAGACTTGGTCTACTCTGGTTGTGAGCCCCTCATATTACACCCCAAGTATTTGAAGCTGTCCACTTGCGCATCCTATAATACCATATTATTATATAGCTTGTACCAACGCGAGGTAAATCATTTGTAAAGTATCGATAGTCAAGTAATTTCGTAGGTTAACAAAATAGTGTATAATTTGTCTTAATCTAAAGAAGAAAGAACATGTCTATCCCAACGTAAGTGTTCGTCGATTATTATTCCGAGATACTTAATTTGAGGACGTTCATTAAGAATACGACATTTACAATTATTAGAAGAACAATAAAATTGGACGTATGAATTTTTAAAATCAAGGGCGGGTCAGGCGATTTCATACCAACAGATGTTAACGAAAATGGTACAATCGTAGTTTTAGTACGATTTAAGATAAGTAGATTGGAATCAAATCAATGTTCAATAAATTTGTTGTCATTATTTGCATTAAGATAAATAACTTCCCAAGTTTTACCTGCAAAAATAACAACAGTGTCGTCCGCATACGAAAATATCATATCATTGATTTTTTTCTAAATTAATTGTCAGTAAATCATTAATATATATAGGCCTATTAAAAACAAAATAGGACCAAAGACAGATGTTTTACGTCTTTAGTTCTAAAGTTTACTTCTATTTGCAAGTTGGAAAAAAAGAAGTGTTTGTTTTTCATTTTTCGTTTATTTGACTTTTCAAGAAAATAAACCAGAAAGTATTTCACTTATTGCATGATATAGGCCTGCATCGTTTTGAAATACAGTACTTACATCACAAAATGTTGGCATATGTGTCTCTGTCACAATACTGAATTTTGCATAGAGCGAAATAATATTAGTATAAAGCACCATTACTTGGTGTGCCAGAATTTGAAATGTACTGTATTAGAATAAAAGCTCGTAGCAGAGTGTAGTATTATTTATCCAAGTGAATCTTTATTCACCTTGGTTCTGTGGAGCTACAGAGCGAGTGCTTGACTGCTGGGGTTTCCGGGGGCACCGAGATGAAGAGGGAGGCTGGGAGGGTTCCTCGGGGAGAGAAGACAGAATTTCTCTAGCGGTAGCTTCAAGAGTAGGATGCAGAAGAAATGGTTTCGAGATAGGAGGTCTGAGGGGGTGTAGAGGGAGGAATAGAAGTGAATAAATGTGGAAGAAATGTGCGGAGCTGGGATGGGTGCAGAATAGAGAAAAAAAGGAATATAAGAAGGAAAAAGGAAATAAAGAAGCGCACGTATATATGTTATAAAATAATACTTTTTTGTGCTTCGTCATCTAAATTGGTAGAGTTATATGTACTCTTAAGGCCGGTACTTGTATTTCGCGACTAGTATATTTAAAAGAGAGGGAAGCTAAGGAAATAAAAAAAGCTACAAGCTACTCTCAGAAATGCTGTTTGTACATGGTTCAATGAATTTTAAAAATGAATAATTCTTATATTGCAGGTTGGCTTGTAAAATATCTGACTCACTCATATAGATGTGTTTTATTAGAAAATTCCTCTCGACTCTTCATTTTGTTACAAAAGAAATTACAATTCTCCCCTCACTTTATTGTGGGCGTATTTCGTACAACATATCTGCACGTAGAGTAATAATAAGATTTAATATATTTTCATTAATTAATTTCTCATACTTGTGTACTTTGAAGATACGATTTGAGTGTGTCTTGAGATGAAGACAATGTAACCACTAAAATTGTAATTATATAAAGATTCCTTTATTATGCAGAGTAATTTGACGAACAATACCGACAGTAATTTATTGTGGAGCTTGCTCTTGGGGTTATTTGAGTACAAATATTAATTTGAACGTAGTTTCTATTCCGACAATTCTGGTATTGTTCTGGGCAAGATTTTATTTTTCTATTTAACAATTATGCCTAGGCCTATAGTCTTATTCTTGAAGTTATTTGTGTAAACATTCTAATGTGAACATATTTTGAATTCCGATAATTATGGATCTTAATCTTGTTGTTATTTCAATAAAGTTAGTGATATCAACATAGGTTCTCTTCCGATAATTATAGGTCTTATTCTTAGAGTTATTTTTGTACAGATTTAAATATCAACAAAGGTTAGATTCGACAATTGTGATCTTATTCTTGGAGTTATATAATTTTAATAAAAATTTTAATGTGAACATAGGTTCAGTTCTGACAAATACAGTTCTTATTCATGGGATTATTTCTATAAAATTATTGATATCAACGTAGGAACGTACTTACTTAATTACTTACTTACTTACTGGTTTTTAAGGAACCCGGAGGTTCATTGCCGCCCTCACGAAAGCCCGCCATTGGTCCCTATCCTGAACAAGATTAATCCAGTCTCTACCATCATTTCCCACCTCCCTCAAATCCATATTAATATTATCTTCCCACCTACGTCTCGGCCTTCCCAAAGGTCTTTTTCCCTCCGGCCTCCCAACTAACACTCTATATGCATTTCTGGATTCGCCCATACGTGCTACATGCTTCTCAAACGTCTGGATTTAATGTTCCTAATTATGTCAGGTGAGGAATATGATGCGTGCAGCTCTGCGTTGTGTAACTTTCTCCATTCTCCTGTAACTTCATCCCTCTTAGCCCCATATATTTTCCCAAGAACCTTATTCTCAAACACCCTTAATCTCTGTTCCTCTCTCAAAGTGAGAGTCCAAGTTTCACAACCATACAGAACAACCGGTAATGTAACTGTTTTATAATTTCTAACTTTCAGATTTTTTGACAGAAGACTAGATGACAAAAGCTTCTCAACCGAATAATAACAGGCATTTCCCATATTTATTCTGCGTTTAATTTCCTCCCGAGTGTCATTTATATTTGTTACTGTTGCTCCAAGATATTTGAATTTTTCCACCTCTTCGAAAGATAAATCTCCAATATTTATAGTTCCATTTCGTACAATATTCTGGTCATGAGACATAATCATATACTTAGTCTTTTCGGGATTTACTTCCAACCCTATCGCTTTACTTGCTTCAACTAGAATTCCCGCGTTTTCCCTAATCGTTTGTGGATTTTCTTCTAGCATATTCACGTCATCCGCATAGACAAGAAGCTGATGTAACCCGTTCAATTTCAAACCCTCTGTGTTATCCTGAACTTTCCTAATGGCATATTCTAGAGTGAAGTTAAAAAGTAAAGGTGACAGTGCATATCCCTGCTTTAGCCCGCAGCGAAATACTGCGGATCATAATTTAGAGTTTGAGTATAGATTTTAAAGTGAAGGATCGATTTCGGCAATTACAGCTCTTATTCTTGGAGTTATTTGAATTTGAATAGATTCTATTCTGACAATAATGGGTCTCATTCTTGGGGTTATTTGATTTGCCTATAGATTTAAATGTGAACATCAGTTCTATTTCGGCAAATGTAAGTCGTCTTATTCTTGGGGTTATTTGAGTATAGATTTAAATGCAAACCTAGGTTCTATTCCGACAATTACGGATCTTAATCTTGAGGTTATTTGAGTACAAATTTTATTGTGAACATAGGTTCGATCCGGCAAATATAGCTCTTATTCTTGGGGTTATTTGAATAGCCTATAGATTTTAATGTGAACCTGAACATAGCTTCTATTCCGACAATAACGGATATTATTTATAGGGTTATTTGAGTAGTATAGATTTTAATGTGATCATCACTTCTATCCGACAATTCTGGATCTTATTGAAGTAAAAATGTTAATGGAAACATAGGTTCTATTCCTACAATTACCGATCTTAATCTTGAGGTTATTTGAGAACAACTTTTATTGTGAACATAGTTTCGATTCCGGCAATTATAGCTCTTAATCTTGTGGATATTTGAATAATGATTTTAATGTGAACATAGATTGTATTTCGACAATTATGGGCGTTACTTTTGGGTATATTTCAGTAGAGACGTTGACGTGAACGTAAATTCTATTCCCGTAATATTATAGGTCTTAATTTTAAGATTGAGTACAGATTTTAATGTGGACATAGATTCTATTCGGACATTATAACTCCTAGGCTATTTAAGTATAGATTTTAATGTGAACATAGTTTCCATTTCGAAATTTGATCTTAATCTTGGGGATTTATGAGTATAGATTTTAATGTGAGCGTAGATTCTATTCCGACAATGATGAGTCTCTTTCTTGGTTATAGATTTTAATACGAGCATAGATTCCGAAAATTTATAGTTCTTGTGGTTATTCAATGTAGATTTTAATGCGAACATAGATTCTCTTTCTACAGTTGCGGGTCTATTGTTGGTGTTTTCTATGTCACTGTTAAATAGTCATATAAATTTAATTACTTCGTTATTTTCAATGTATTCAATAAAGGTTTCCTTCATGCTTATAAGCTATTAAGCAAGGGCTTAATTACGGTAGTCTAAAAATATTTTAAGAAAAGCAATTTGAACACCTTTATGTCTCTTTCTGGTACAGATCAGTAAACAGTGAGTTACATAACTGATTTAATAATTTACAGCGATAACTTTCCGGAAACTTAAATGTAGATTTATCAGCGCGTGCAACTCAGAGTTCAGGTAACTCCATAAATTATTTTCTCATAAAAAAATTAAAATTCCATTCCATTTTGAGCAAAGGTAGAATTTTGCTTCATTCAATTTTGTCATTTTATCTGAAACCACATATTTCTTCAAGTAATAAATTCCATCAGATAAATTATCCAGGTCACGCCTATCTACATTTGAAGAAAAATAATGAACTGTCTCTTCAAATTTCTCTGTTCTAGAGGAAGTTTCAGCAATGCAGTATAAGTAGCCTCTACACTTCGTAGATATTTTATCTCGTGAATAACACAGGCACTGAAATATTGAACAGCATTTTCATAAAATACATAAGAGAGAATGAAAATTTAGTTGTGAAGTAAGAGCCACTTCAGAGACGCCCGGAAGTTGTGTTATTGATGGCGAAATAGATTTTTCTTATTTTCTGGGATTCACTTTTTTAATAACTTAGATAACGTCCTCAGCTTCTGTTTTGATTATAAAATCATGATAAAGCAACAATGTTGCATTATTAAAATTTATCACAGCAATGTGCAAGGATCATTAGACCAAACTAATAATGGACAATGAAAGTCGGGGGATAACTTGGAAAAATTATTAGGTATATCCGGGGATATTCCGAGGATTTTCCGGGGACAGAAAGAAAAATTCGGGGACTGTCTCCGGAAAACGGGGACGTCTGGTGATCTTATTCTATACCCAGAGACTTGAGAAAAACTCTGAAGAAATAGGACATAAAGTTAGGTAATCTTATTCTATACGCAGAGACTTGAGAAATACTTTGAAGAAATAGGACATAAAGTTTGGTAATCTTATTCTATACCCAGAGGCTTGAGAAAAACTCTGAAGAAATAGGACATAAAGTTTGGTAATCTTATTCTATAGCCAGAGACTTGAGAAAAACTCTGAAGAAATAGGACATAAATTTGGTAATCTTATTCTATACCCAGAGACTTGAGAAAAACTCTGAAGAAATATGACAAAGTTTGGTAATCTTATTCTATACCCAGAGACTTGGGAAAAACTCTGAAGAAATAGGACATAAATTTGGTAATCTTATTCTATACCCAGCGACTTGAGAAAAACTCTGAAGAAATAGGACATAAAATTTGGTAATCTTATTCTATACCCAGAGACTTGAGAAAAACTCTGAAGAAATATGACAAAGTTTGGTAATCTTATTCTATACCCGGAGAATTGAGAAAAACTCTGAAGAAATATGACAAAGTTTGGTAATCTTATTCTATACCCAGAGACTTGAGAAAACCTCTGAAGAAATAGGACATAAATTTGGTAATCTTATTCTATACCCAGAGACTTGAGAAAAACTGAAGAAATAGGACATAAAATTTGGTAATCTTATTCTATACCCAGAGACTTGAGAAAAACTCTGAAGAAATAGGACATAAATTTGGTAATCTTATTCTATACCCAGAGACTTGAGAAAAACTCTGGAGGAACAGGACATTAAATTTAATAAAAGTACTTCACATTTTAAAAGCTATTAAGTTTTAACTCAAATTTTACAAGTCAGTTTCTTTGACCACAGATGTTCCTCAATATGTGCGAATGCTTGAAAGATCTATCGTAAATGTGAGAAATTAAAAAAAGAAAGAAATCGAGGTGTGCGATGGGTCATCGTACAGCTAATTTTACGCGGTTTTACGTCTATACGTTGTGGTCGAAATTATGGGATCATGGTACCCGATATACTTGGTGTACGCCTACAAATTGTGGGTGAGTGCAATGATATTGATAATGTGCACGATTGTGGAAGAAATTTAGTGTCATAATATTTATTTTGTAAACCAGAATATTAATTATTTTTAATTAATACAGTCCGTCAATGCCCACGATTTCGTTTTTGGTTCGTTGAACTACAATCACACGTTTCGGAGATACAGCAACTGCCCATTTAGGCCATATGAATAATTACTTAAAGAGGTAGATTAATTTTGTTCGCAATTTCTGGTACGTAGCTGCATTTCTACTGTTTTATCACTCTTTATCCTGCCCCATAACGCCCTCCAGTCCAATCATTTTTATGTTCTTTCATACACTCACACGCAAAAACAAAGTAGAACATTCGATTAGAGGTTATAATTCTGAAGTTTAAGTCTCCTGTTATAATAACAATCTATGTTTCTACACTTTATATCAGATTCCGTAATGCTGAAAACGTAGACATGGAATTACGTAATGTTTCTCTTGGATTAAGGATTAAAATTCAGAAAATCGGCTTTGAGTATAACAGTGTAGCTGGAGCCTCTGATGAGAACGTTTACACAGATTGCCCCTTAACTGCTCATTAAGACAGAGTTGGGAAGAAGGTCGTGGTGTTATTAGAACATGGCTTGTAGAACAAGAAAGAGAAGGAGAGAAACTCGAGGGAGAGGGTGGGTGGCGTCTCGACACATGCGCAGTCCCCTATCCGCCTCCCTCATCCCCGCCAAGAGGACGTTCCAGATCTTAAGGCGTCTGGTATAGCAGGGACAAATATTCCGGGAGCAAAGGGGGTGGTGATGGGTGAGGAAGGGGAAGGCGGCGGCGGCGGGGGAGGGCGTCGGCGTCCTTCGTCGTCGTCCTCGTAAATTAAATTAATTAGAATTCAACAGGTGGTGGCAGCGGTGGGTTCTGTAGGCGTTTATTGAGGGGTGGTTCGAGGGGTGGGGAACGAGAGAGGAAAAAAAAAGTGTTAACTTTAGCAAAGTTAGATTTTTTTAAGAAAAACTTGTTGTTAGCTACGTACTTAATTCGATTTTTGTCTCGCTTCTTATGTTAGGTGGTTACTAAATTGTTTTTTTATTTGTTTTTCTTCCTTTTGTTATTCTTTCGAATGTTTCATACTTTATTACAATTTTTTTTTCGGAGGTTTCCTTTTGTTATTATGTTTGTTACAGTCTCAGGTCACTGGACTTTTGGCAGTACAATACAAAAGGATTGGTTTAGGAAAGAGGGAGAGAAATCACCTCGTAAAATTCAAACTGTAATGTTAGGAGAACCGCTTCAGCGAGCTTGGTGTTGGGTAGCTACCTACCAAGAAAGAGACGGAAAGAAGGGACGTGTCATCGAATTTTATTGCGAGTATCTGCAGAGTTACTTTATTGTCCCTACCCTTCTGGCTTGGGTAGTAAATTTGCATCTTCCTCTTCTGTGTGTAAAAAAAAAAACTCGATTTGTATTATATCAAGTACCTCATCGAAGTGTATTCACGTATGTGTTCAGGGAATGGATTTGTTGTGTCGTATCTACGTGAGGTGTTGTGGGCCTCTGAAACCACATCGATATATATATACAAATCAATAGCAAAGGAAAGAGAGAGAAAGAGAAAAAGAGAGAGTGAGAGTGGAAACTGCTTCCTAAAGTACAACCTGCAGAACAAGTATAGGTTTCAGTATCACAGAAGTGCACTAGCTTAAATTCCGACAAACTCGCATACAATTTTCTTTATTACCTAAGCATTGTTAAACAAACAAATTTTCGAAGTTATTGGGATTATTATCTGTGGTCTAGCGAATACCATGCTAGCCATGGGATTCGAAATTAGTGGATTCAAACTCGGGAGATGTAATGGATTTTAAGAAAAATGGTTGTAGTGTTGTACCAAAAATTAATTAAAAGTGCCTGATATCAGATTACCATAAATTTGATCCTAACGATCGTAATTAATTCTTCTGAGCTAAAAAAGAAAACTGTTGGCTAATTAAATGACCTAGTATTGTTGTTATCTATTAAATTGAGACTAAATGTCATACAAGTACAGCTCTTAAACATGGTGCTAGTTTCGGCCCAAGACTTTATAATAAAATTACAAACCATTTTCCAAATTTGAAATATTTTAAAATTGAAGCTTTTAAAAAAAGAAATTTATAAAATTATTCTTGATATATAATATTAACAAATTTGTTATTTTTTTACCTTTTATTTCTGTTGACCATATTTATGTTTTTATTGAATATCACTAGCTTCTATCTGATTGCCAAATTATATTAAATATGTTTTTCTCTCTTTTTCTCTTTCTTCTTTTTTTGCTCTCGTGTTTATTTGTTGGTTTGAATTAAGTACTTACTGTAGGCCTCTTTCTTCTTCTTCTTCTTCTTCTTCTTTTGCTCTTTTGTGTTATTTATTGGTTTGAATTAAGTTCTTACTGTATTTAGTAAACTGTCCTTGTAAATTTTATGTTATATTTTTGGCTATGACCACACCGTACACGAGCCTGGCTCTTACGGTAGTGGTTAGAAACATTTTTATTTTATAATTTTAATTTGTACTCGCTAGCTAGCTAGTTGAATAAATTGAATTGTAAGCTATGACATAATTTTTATTCTTTGTTTAGATTATTCTTACATCACCGTATTTTGGTAAGCTATATTCATTCTTTATAATGATTTGTTGTTTAGTTGTTTAGTCAACTGTCCGAAGACAGGTTTGAACCTTATAAGTAACACCAATGAGGCATCACTGCAAAACCAGCATTCTGCAATCTTCCCTCTTTTCGTTTCCACATACGATCCTTCTATCTTAAAGTTTTCTATCATATAATGTCTTCTGTCCCGAACTTTTCTCCCGTTCACCATTTCTTTCAGGCCACCGGCGTGGCTCAGTCGGTTAAGGCGCTTGCCTGCCGGTCTGAAGTTGCGCTCGGGCGCGGGTTCGATCCCCGCTTGGGCTGATTACCTCGTTGGGTTTTTTCTGAGGTTTTCCTCAACCGTAAGGTGAATGCCAGGTAATCTATGGCGAATCCTCGGCCTAATCTCGCCAAATACCATCTCGCTATCAGCAATCTCATCGACACTAAATAACCTAGTAGTTGATAAAGCGTCGTTAAATAATCAACTAAAAAGAAAAACATGTCTACCAGTGCATTCTTTAGCAGACAGTTTCTTTTTAGCCAGTTTCCCAGCCAATTTCTTTCTCTCTTCCTGATCAATTTCATCATTTTTCTTTCTTAACCAATTTTTCTAACACAGATTCATTTCTTATTTTTGTTCTGTCAGACCATTTCACATGCTGCATTCTTCTCCATATCAACATTTCAAGTGCTTCTATTCGCTTCTCTTCACTTCGTCGTAATGTTCATGTTTCTGACCTATACAGTGCCACAGTCCACACAAAGCACTTTACTAGTCTCTATTTTCCTCCTAATTCTTCTTCCAGAGGTCCATAGAAGATGCTTCTGCTTCTATTAAAGACTTCTTTTGCCATTGCTATCCTCGTTTTGAGTTCCTGGCAGCAACTCATGTTATTTACAGTATAATACACGTTAAATATTGGAATCTGTCCACTTGTTCTACTGCCCCATTTCGAATTCGCATGTTTATCTTCTTCATTTTTTCTTCCGATAATTATTGTCTTCGTCTTGTCTGCGTTTATCTTCATCTCGTATTGCTCACAGATGTCATTTAACTCCAGTAGCATATCCCTAAGACTATCATATATTTATTAACACGTTCTGAAAATTCCATAACGCTAAGCTAAATCTTTTCTCATAAAATTATATAAATAGAATGAAAAATATAACTTCCGGAGAAAGAAAATGAAATTAATTTATATCTTACAATGAAGTAGATAAGAATCTTTGAGATTAAATCAATAGCCGAAATATCTTTCATTCAGCACAAATATTTTCAAACTCTAAGAAAATGAGGAACAAATATATGGTAATCTAACTTCAGGTGTTTTTCCTAATTTCTCATAATATATAAAAATCATCTCTCCTTAAAGGGCTATAGAAACCTTGGAATAGCTTTCCCCGAGGCGATGTAAATCTTAGAGATCCAATGTCGTATATTTACGTCAAGTGAAAAAGCCTTAATATAATAGGGCTCCAGACAAGATTTGTCGGTCATATATCATCGAAGTTGAAATCCGATTCTTAATAACCTTTAAAATTGAAAGCTGAGTTCATTGAAATACTACTACTACCGCTACTGCTACTGCTACTACAGTGAAATCTCTCTAACCTGGAAATGTATGGTTCAATAAAAAATTGTCCAACTTAACGGGGTGTCCAAGGTAGAGGGAAGTAGAACTTTTTAGCATGCAACGGAAAGGAAATTACTGTACATAATGTTAAGGAACTGCAGTATTCAAACATTTTGTCATTTAGTTCGTCATTAACAGTTTTGCGAACTCTTTTTCTTTCCCCACTGAAATTTTGTTCTCATGCATTTAATATTGAGGTTCTATTACTGCTAATGTTTGAAACTGTTGTTTTAGAAATTTCAAATTTTTCTGCAATTATCCTACAACTGACACCATAACGCAAATGATCGATAACTTCTTTCTTCTTTTCAATAGTTAATTCCACCAACTTCCACTTACTGATACTGAGGTACTATGCAAACTGCACAAAGTGACTCTCACAGGTAAAAACCTCAACTGAGACTAATTTCTGCACTACACGCCTACTGAAATAATTTCTCATCATAAAGTTTACTGTTACGAAAAATAATGCCTCTTCACTCCATACTCAAATTTAGCCACAGTACAATTACAAAAAGGACAAAGTGGGTAATTCCAGGAAAGTAGAAAGAGGTACACAGTAGCTGTACTGTACAAGGGAAACCCCCTCTCATTACACTGTGCTAATAGTTCTTGTAAAACACAAGGTTTCAATGAAACTCAGCCATGGATGAATATATAATAGGATGCGAAACTTACTGAGTTTCCCGTAACACATACTAGAGGCGCTGTTGTAGAAATTGATCTTGCTGCCACCTGTTTGGAGGAGGGGCGTTATTACATCTAGTAGTGCACCCAGTAGCGAAAAGAGTAACTAATTACTCCATGCATTTAGCAGCGCACCTGGTTAAACTGTGCAGAAAATATTCCCTCCCACCCTCATCGATATTCAAAACTAACCCAATTTAAAATAAAACATTTACATTTTTATTCCTCGCAGCATCTTCTACTGAAAATTCTTACCGGAGGCAACATGAAGATAAAAGAGACGATCTATTTTACACTACGCAATTAAAATATAACCAGACAGAAACAAAAAAATAAAGCAAAAGGTTAGATAATTGGGATTGTATTCTTTGGGTATTTATTGTGCAGCGCAATGGAAAAATCTGCAAGAACTACTTAGATAGTTCAATTTATTATATTACTATTACTTTACAATACATTCAGCAACACTATTTTTACAACGTCCATAAACATCACTGTTCAACATACACTGCTTATACACACGTAGTACCACTTTATATTCACTTATTAGCAAGTTTGTGTCTGCCATCTTGTCTCTTCGAGCAATATCCCGCACAGATAAATAGAGAACTCTGGGTAATGTACTCAACACGTAGTTCTAATGTTCACCACCTATGACGTTGGGCGCTGATCATCTTATTTCAGTCCCCCCGCCGCCAGATGGTGCTGACCGCAGTTTCGCATCCTATTATATATTTATCCATGACTCAGCTCTATACAGGTAGCAGAAATACACAATAGAACAAGAGAATCGTAAGATAGAACTATAAGGGGTATCCAGCTTCCAGGGTTGAGGGGTGTTCAACATAGACGATATATTGGACATGTAAAAGCTTAGAAATTTGTCCAGTTCCAAGAAAATATGTCCAATATAATGAGGTGTCTAATATAAAGAGGTGTACAAATACAGAAAATTTCACTGTACTACAGAACTCTCGGAGATCTTCATCTGACCTTTAGTACATAAAGGATCGATATTGCTTTTCTGAATTAAGGATATCTGATGAACTCAACTCAGTGCGAATGAATTTACAAACTTCAACGTAGTATATGAGACCCGTTCGCACTCTGCATCGTATCAAAATATAGTAAACTACTCTGGTACTTGCCTAAGGTTGATCCTGATGTAAGAAAAGCACGTGCAACCAAACGAGGCAATCAGCCAAAACGGGTTTCGAACCCATGTTCGAACACAACAATAGAGCATGAAACCCGCTAGCTAACTCACAGTTTCGCCGATGATCAGCAGTGATTTTAGCTAGGTAATTTGAAGTGTCCTCACCTATTTATCTACAGAAGGTATTTTATTGATTTTAGTGTAATACATTATTCATTGCCTTTCCCATTACTGAAGCAATGGAAGTAACCATGGTAATCATGCTATTGTGTTGAAATATTAAATTGATCGTTTCAGGAAGTAAGCACCAGTTACTATTCAAATACGTTGGCAACCACTCTGATTTCTAAACAGACTTTCTACAAGCTAATTTTCTATATCAACACGAAAAATATGAAATATTTATGTTATTGGTGCTGTAACTGAATGAATAGTGACTATGTAGGCCTACTTATTTATTTAACAACGCACTTGATTCACCGGATAGGCTATATTGAGCATAATAGTTACAAAATTTATTATGCATATGTTAAGGGGACTTGTAAGTGAAAGTATGGAAAATAGTTTAATTTTGCTAATATTTAAACTGCACATGAAAAAAATTGCATAATACAGTGCGTTCGTAGCTTGGCCGGACCGTTATAACATACCTAAATAATATAAACAAGTGTTAGAAAAGTTTTAATTAGGGATGGTGAAATAAACAAGAAAACTTTTAATTAAGGATGATGAAATAAAAAAATAAACATGAATAATTTTAAAAGGAACAATTATTGAAAGTACAATTTTCAAATTTGAATGTTTTAGTGTTCCGGCCTTGCTACGAACGCACTGTATAATTTTATGTAATTTTACAATGTTATAATAGAATACCGGTATTTAGAAATATTTTGAAATATGAGGTAGATTTGTAAGATTTGGGTGCATTTTTGGATTTGTGCTGGATGTAGTAAATAAGTAGATTATAGCCTTTGAGAGAATATTTTCACACAGTTAAAACTTCAGTGTCATATTTTCAGATAACTTACATAATAGGGTATAATAAAGTTTATTGTATAGTTTTCAGTCTACAAACTTATCAAACAAGACAAAAGGTTAAGAAAAACATTACATTATTATGCATATAGAGTGGATTTCACTAACGTTTTCAACCATCTAATGGTCATCTTCAGGTGGATGTTGTTTACATGAACATATTTAAATACAAAAGTCGTTAAAAATATTATTATAAAATGAAGTTTTGAATAGGATTTTTCTAACATTTTTGTGGTATTATAACTATAGATGAATTATGAAACCACCATTATGATCCAGAAACAAAAGGATATCAAAATAATGAAAACATTTAAATTGGAAATGAAACGATTAAAGACCAGTTAACTTTTAGAATTCTTTGTTCTTGTTGTTGTTGTTGTTGATGATGTTGATGATGATGATGATGATGATGATGATGAAGGCTATACAGATTGTCACAGAAAAGCGAAACAATATGAAATACCTTTTTTCAATTTATTTTATTTACTATATACACTCAGCCTCCTATAAAATTGAGTACCGGGTCTTTCCCGGGGGTGAAAGGCGGTCAGAGCGTGGTGCCGACCACACCACCTCATTCTAGTGCCGAGGTCATGGAAAGCATGGGGCTCTACCTCCATGCCCCCCCCAAGTACCTTCATGGCATGTTACGGGGATACCTTTACCTTTCACCTTTTACTATATACAAATTCTACAAAATAAATCAAGAGGAAGACGTAACAGATGAATCTAGAAGAGATGGTACTTGAGTTGAAAAAGATTCATCAACGTAATAGCCTGGAATAGACGACGACAAGAATGATGGTGATGACGATTATGAAAAATCTTGTGGTATCTGTCGGGTATCGATCCTCGGCCCCATAGTGAGAAGCGGCAGTGAGAGAGTTTGTGGTCAAATCTCGGTTGTGGTTGAAACGTTTAACGAATTAGTTACTGAGCATGAAAATCCGTTTAAATTATTTCAGTGAATTTTATTTATGCATGTTCTTATGAGGTTTCAAATTTTTGCTTTATGGAGAATATCACTATTTCAACCATGCTGAAATATAATATCTCCATTGTTTTGGAATTACATACAGAATCCATAATCTGATCCCTATTATCGTAGATCTGGAAGGCTCACCTACATTATTTGTTCCATTACGGCTAGAAAGCTGAAAAATTGAAGGGTTCAGAACCATAGTGGGCCAAGCAGCATTTACTAAAACCGTAGAAAACAAGGGTTAAAATGAAGTTATCATAATTCAATGGAAACATAAAGCAAGTAATTTAAAGTATACACATTCAAACTAAATGATATGCCTATATTTATTAAACTATGGTAGGCCTATTCACTTGACTTTAACCCTTGCTTTCTCCGTTTTCAATAAATGACGCTTGGCCCACTATGGCTCTGAACCCTTCAATTGCGCTCATTTCTACGCATCAGCTAAGGCGTTCGTCCACGAGGCGTCGCTTCATAGATTCGTTTTAGACGCTTGCTAGGATATTTTGTGCAGCGATTAATGTTATTAAATTAAAGATTTTTGGAAAAAAAAAACCTTAGCTCAAAAATGGCAAATTTGAGATAATAAACATATGGTGAGCGTATTGTAGCGGCCATCTACTGAATTAGTTGTTAGGGGGAAAAAAACCACCGTACACCTATATTATAAAAGTGGAAATTTTCAGTGGTTTTCCTAAAACCACCATAGTCCAAATACTTTTCTTTTGTGAAAACAGTCATTGACAGCCAGGACGTTGACAGCACTTACAAATATTCCATTGATATCATCTTGAAACATTTATTCATACAATTTCAAACTGTAGTACAGGGACATCATTTTATTTTTACTTCAATTTTTATTGTACCTGAGTTTTTTAATGTAATTCACTCCCACCCCTTCTACTAATGAAGTTCAACGTCCTTCACACAGATCCAAGACCGCATATATAATCATAGTAGCCTTACGGTCATAGTAAACAGTACGTTCCAAAAAAATGCTTGCGTTTTCCAGTGACGAAAGAGCTAGTTGTTGAAACACCGCCGTTAAATAACCAACTAAAAAATAAGAGATTTAGGATTAAACAAGAAAAAGGTGAGCTCTTACGCTCCAGAATAAAATAAATAAATTTTCTGGCAACAGGAACATTTCTTCATTGGTACAGGTGTAGCGAAGATGAATTTAAGCCGTACTCTTCATAAGAGGGTGTCTTAGTATACTGCAGTGATATTCCTGGTTAGGTACAAAAGTTTAATGTTCAGTACGAAGTGGATGAATGAAGACTTCTATCGATCCCTCCAAAAGAAGTCTGAAGAAAGGGATCAGTGCTTTTGGACAATAGTAACAAGTATACTTCGTTACCTGTTGGTCATTCGGTACATCTTAAAGAAACTTATGAGAATCTTGAACTGGTTCTTACAAAGAAAAAATATGAAGATTATAATTGGATTATCTGTGGAGATCTGAGAGAGTTGTGCATGCTTCTTGGTCAACACGCTAGGTATACTGTTTCCATATTTCTTCTGTGAATGGGACAGCAGAGCAAGAAGCAGTTATTGGGAACAAAAACACTGGCTACAAAGAACATCTCTTGAACCTCACACAAGAGGAAAGGTAACAAACTCAACTTCACCATGAAGACAGAAAGGCGGTATAAAGCATTTGACTAAATGTGAGTTGTTAATTATGACAATCTAATAGTTTTTTTAATATACCTTTAATATTTGCCGCAGGACATGTTTCACTTCATCACTTTTCCATATTAAATTCATTGACATTGCTGAAGGTGCAAGTAAGATTAAAGCATAAGTACTTTCTCAAGGTTTATACTTATGAGTATGAGCACTTCCTGTGATTATTTACTCGTAACCACTGGAACATACTCATTTTCGTAGGAATAAAGATATTCCACCTAACGCGAATATATACTCATCTCAACAGCCTTTTTTATCGTTTAGAAGTTAGTATATACTCGTGTTACCTATCCTATTTGACCACATCGCACAGTGATGCTCAGTTTTTTATAGACTGTCACATGCTATCGGCATGCTGTAATGGTTTGTTTTTTGCTTTTTGTAAATTTTGATAATGGATAAATAAAAAAATATAATTAATTAATTAAATAAAATAAATAAATGAAATAAGTTAAATAAATAAATAAAATAAATAAATAAATGAATAAAATGAATAATTAATTAAATAAATAAAAATTAAATGAGTGAATAAACATATAAATAAATAAAATAATTTAATAAAATAAGTAAATTACGTAATTATATAATAAAGGAGTTAAATAAATTAAATGAATTAAATAAATCAAAATATTATTGTAGTGAGGCACTACATCGTTCATAAATTCTGCCATTTTTTTAAATTTAACTTTAAAGTGAACACAAATCGACAAATACTCAAAATTGAGCCTGCTACAAACCATACTTAGAATAGCATGAGAACGAACTTATAAATATGAGAATATACTAGCTTTTATTCACATCAAGCATGAGTATATATTCTGTACAAGATGGACGCTTGAGTACATTCTACTATGCTTCCATGTTACGAGTATGTAATCAAAAATGAGTAGGTACTCAAATGTTTTTATACTTACTAACAAGAGTATTTACTAAAAAAAAGTCCAGTATGTACTATATATTCATGTTTATTCTTACCACCCAATGCATGTTACGGAAAAATGGTACGTGATAGAGAATATCTGAGCTCAGTTTTGGATTCAGTACCCCAAGAAATCATAAATGTAGCATACATTTTTAAAAAAGTTGTTATAACCTTTAATTTTGCAGGCCTGTGTTATTAGTACATACATACGTATATACAGTAGGCAAATTAATATTTTATAGTAGGCTAATTACTCAGATTTACCTATCACATATTTAAAAAAAAACCTTCGACCTTTGGTTTTCTTTACTGTGGATAGTGTAAAAATTAGGCCTCGGATTTTAGGTAAAAACCTATTTTGTTCCTCATGATATAAACAAAAGAAAAGTTGTATATATACGAATTATGGAAATATATGTTCGAAAATGATGGTCCTATACAACCTAAAAGCACCTAATTTCACGTTAGAAACTATTTTTCAGTGGCGTAGCGTCAATGTAAGCTAAAAATCTCAGCTTCCCCAGTTAATAATAATTTCATAATAAACCTGCAGTCTATGGACAAAATTATGTATTAATTTTAATAGAATTTATATTTACGCGTTAAATATTGTGATGTGACAGCTCAGGATGATTTGTGATGCAGCAGTAAACAAGAAGCCTGCACACACCAGCTTCCAAGAAGACTGGTTTATTACACTCATTCTTCTTCTATTCCGCAGATTTTCCATCCCTTTCTAACTTAACTACCCTGGTCGCAAGGCTCGCAGGAAGCTAGCTTTGACATTGAAAATAAGTAGTTTCCGAGTTATCCCTTTTCGTCAGTTGTGTTCAGTTGAAGTGTTAGTGTGCATTGTGGCTGATATAATAAATAATGAGTGAAATAACAGTTCCTGACACCAATTTACTTGAATTTTTTAGGACAATTCTATTATCAAGACTGACTTACGAACAAATGTATGATCTAAAAAACAAATGACCGACTCCCTTGCTGTCAATGAAGGACACAACCAAAAGAGAGATGCATACTTACGTAATGATACTAATACTGTATCTATTGACCGTTAATATTGTGATTTCTCTAAGTGTGACGGGGAGTGAGCTAGTGTTATACTATACGTGTCTATTTGATGTGTAAACCGTGAAATCATATTTTACTACGTACCATTTGAGGTCATGCCTTATTGGTGTTACTTACGAGGTTCCAACCAATCTTCGACTGCTGACTTGACATTGACTACTATTTATTTTAAGAGTATATTTTTGTAATACGTTTTCTCATATTGCATGAAAGACAACTTGAATTAGCTTCCCCTGCTCAAAATTTCATGCTACGCCACTGCTATTTTTACCTAATTTTACATTTTCCAATTTCTACAGTTGGTAATATGGAAACGCTGTGTAATTCTGTATGCCAGTCGTGCCTTGACAACAATCGCAGCATAGTTCGTCTCCTCTATTCATTACAGTGTGAGATTTCAGAGCGAAGACATTGTATTTAGTGGAAAGTAAAACATGCCGAAAGTACCGAGTAGCAGATTATCTCTGACTCAGCAATGGATACAAGAATTGCCTAATTTCTCAATGGATGGAAGAATTATTCACTGCGATGTGTGCCTTAAAGAGGTCAGTAAATTTTATAAATTTGTGTAACACTTCCACCAGAACCTATTCTTACCCGATGGAGAACATGATTACAGGCCGTGGAATATTACAGCAAGCATTTGGAGGACATTAAGAACATTGTTTTGAAAATGGGGGAGGATGCAGTGAGCATTACTTCAGGTAAAAAACTTCTGCAGGACCCAATAATTGCCCGGGATATTGCATTCATCAAATCACATTATGTATTTCTGGTCCCTATTATTAATGCTCTAGAGTCTTCAGGCAAACCGGTCTACATGCAACTGGGATTGATAGAAGAGGTGACAGAAAAAATCAACTTGGTTCCAGGTTATGTTGGTGAAAAAGTTTCTGAAAAACTCAAATCAGTGCTTCAAAAAAAACCAGGACTGACAGTTCTCCGTACAGTGACTGGCAAAACACCTGAACATGAATGTGCTGTTCCCTTGCAATACCGATATTAAAAATGCTCTGGTGTCATCAGTTGATGTGGAACGCTCATTTTCGGCATATAAGATGGTATTATCTTAGAAAAGGTGTTAGTTCTTTACTCTGGCTCTAATTATGGGCATGTACAGGGACATCATTTTATTTTTACCAACATTTTTAATATTAACCTGGCTATACGTTTTGCTACCCCTTCCCACGACTGGAGTTCGATGATACTGCGTAAAATAAAAACAAATCACTTTACTAGGTATAGGAGGGAAGAGAAGTAGTTAATCCATTTACGTAAACTATGAAATATCGCAATTTCGAGTTTGATAATTTTCATTAAGTTTTTGTGTAATCAAAATACAGTACATTATTAACAATAAGTGTTTTTACTCACGACCTGAGTTATCCATGCGAACGTATTCATTCTGCAGTGTATATTATACTGTCTACAGTGCATTAGCGTACAATATAGAGAATGAAGTTAAATTGAAAAATAATCATAATATGGATATTTAAAAACATTTTTGAAAATGGTGACCGTTCATTTCGATACAGGGTTCAGTCCTTTTGTGCATATTATCGCACTATATACTATTGTACCTAATTCCAATTACCAGTTTCGTCCTTCGTACTAATAACTCATGTTGAAATAATTCTGTACCTGCTCTGTAAAAACGTACCTTACGTACTGTAAATTCAATCTTCACTTCTGTCCGATCCGAAAAAATAAAATTACTCAGACATACTATCTACTATTCGTCCAAGTAGTTATGTCGGGGGATCGTAGAAAGGAGGGAAATCACGTGACAATTAATTATTTAACGAGGCCCTTTTATTTAAGTTATTTTAAACAGTTTCATAATATTACGTAGACGTCCAATTCCTAACAGAAATTAATGTTTTCAGAAAAGACTAAGACAGCCCAGCCACTAGCCTTTTCAGCGGCGTGAGCAGAAGCAGGTGGGGAAAATCGGGATGCGACGTAGGCAAACGGACGACAGCACCTGTGCGAAAATATGATTCAATATTGAAAGCTGTTTCGTCACTAGAAAACGCGAACATATTTCTGGAACGTACTATACTCAGTACTGCTTGACTGCATGTATGCGGCCTTGGTTGTGTTGGAAGTTTACTAGTAGAAGGGGTGGGAGTGAAGTACATTCAAAAACTGAGGTACAATAAAAATTGAAGTAAAAATAAAATGATGTCCCTGTACAATGAAATAATGTCAAATGTTTCGGCTAATTTGTAATGGGAAATGAAAAAATGTCATTTTTTGTTCAGCTACTTTTGTAATTTTAGAACCTATTTTGATTTGTGATAGAACCTATTTTAGGTACCCAATTTAAGATTTTTAGGACCTAAAAGTCCGAGGTCTAGTAATAATGGTTGCTTCCGCGGTTTATGTAGAATGAGGAAGGAAACAAGTAGTCTCTGCTTGTAGATAATCCGATGCCATGATATCGAATTGTGATGGAAGCAGTTACAGACCAGTCCGACAGGATGTCAAGAGCCGGCAGCCCCCTCCTGAGGGAGCAGATTGCAACTATACTGATCGAGGTTTGGATCTATGATACATGACCGGCAGGTGACGTGATTATTGAATGGATGGGAGATGCAGTGCGTCTGAATCACAAATGCAATATTGCTGTTCAGGATATCAGACATTACAATCGCGAGGCGAATGTCATCAGTTTGCACAATTGACATGGCTCTCATTGCTCCGTAGAATTGTACTTCAAATTGAAGTCAGAAACTTGTTCAATTATATTGTCATTTCAAGTTATAGGCCTACTCTTACAAGCGAATATTCTCATGGGAACAGATAAAAAGATACTTTTTTTTCTTCCACTATGTTAATAGTGTCAAAACAAGTCGTATACAAATTTTGGAAAATTTAGCACAATTACGAGGGCCGTAAAAATGTTTCCCTGGGCCGTTTACAGAAAGAAAACACAATTTCATGGAAAGTTTTATTGTTGAGATATTTTTCAACATTTTCCCTACCGGAAATGAGTCATTTGTTATACCGTGGGATCAACTTTTGTGTCTCTGTGTCGTAGAAGTCTGCCGCCTGGGCTCGAAACCAGTGTGTGACAGCCCTCTACACCTCTTTGTCGAACTCATGATATGACAAATGTCTCAGTTCCGGTGGGGAATATATTGAAAAACAGCTCAATAATTGCTGTATCTGTTGCAATAAATTGTTCTTTTGAAATTCTGTTTTCATTCTGTAAACGGCTCCAGGTAAACTTGATTTTTTTTCGGCTCTCATAATTGCGCTCGAGTGGCCAAAATTTATATAAGTACTTGTTTTGAGATTATTAACATGGTAGAAGAAAAGAAATCCAAGAAACTAGTTGGATTAAATAAAATGAGTCTCAGTGAAACGTACAGCAGAGTCCGTATAGGTCAGTTTCTATCTGATGCTTTTCCAATTCACTGCGGGCTAAAGCAGGGAGATGCACTATCACCTTTACTTTTTAACTTCGCTTTAGAATATGCCATTAGGAAAGTTCAGGATAACAGGCAGGGTTTGGAATTGAACAGGTTACATCAGCTTCTTGTCTATGCGGATGACGTGAATATGTTAGGAGAAAATACACAAACGATTAGGGAAAACACGGAAATTTTACTTGAAGCAAGTAAAGCGATCGGTTTGGAAGTAAATCCCGAAAAGACAAAGTATATGATTATGTCTCGTGACCAGAATATTGTACGAAATGGAAATATAAAAATTGGAGATTTATCCTTCGAAGAGGAGGAAAAATTCAAATATCTTGGAGCAACAGTAACAAATAGAAATTACACTCGGGAGGAAATTAAACGCAGAATAAATATGGGAAATGCGTGTTATTATTCGGTTGAGAAGCTCTTATCATCCAGTCTGCTGTCGAAAAATCTGAAAGTTAGAATTTATAAAACAGTTATATTACCGGTTCTTCTGTATGGTTGTGAAACTTGGACTCTCACTCTGAGAGAGGAACATAGGTTAAGGGTGTTTGAGAATAAGGTGCTTAGGAAAATATTTGAGGCTAAGAGGGATGAAGTTACAGGAGAATGGAGAAAGTTACACAACGCAGAACTGCACGCATTGTATTCTTCACCTGGCATAATTAGGAACATTAAATCCAGACGTTTGAGATGGGCAGGGATGTAGCACGTATGGGCGAATCTAGATATGCATATAGAGTGTTAGTTGGGAGACCGGAGGGAAAAAGACCTTTAGATAGGCCGAGACGTAGATGGGAGGATAATATTAAAATGGATTTGAGGGAGGTCGGATATGATGATAGAGACTGGATTAATCTTGCACAGGATAGGGACCGATGGCGGGCTTACGTGAGGGCGGCAATGAACCTTCGGGTTCCTTAAAAGCCATTTGTAAGTACTGTAAGTAAATAAGAAGAAAATAAATTAATTTTTTTACCTGTCCCCGTGAGAATGTTTGCTTGTTAGTCCTGATTAATATTTTCTGTTAAGAACAACATGATTTATTTTATTTTTTAAAATGGATTTCCTTTAATTCTGTCAGCCAATTGTGCTGGAGGAGCACGCGGTACTGTTGCAGTTAACTACCTAGAAAGTCGCAAGTTCGATTGTAGGTGGTGTCATGTATATGTAGGCCTAATGTAGTCGACCGCATTAAGATTCTGGTGCTTCCTCAGTATCTAACAGAAATAATTATTTATTTTTAAGGGCTTTCCTTTGTGAATATAAGCGGCAAGCTCCTAGGACTAACATTCCCGCTACTCAATTCCGATTGTGTCGCCAGTCTTCAGATCTTTCGGAGCTTAGTATAGCTGTGCTATTTATTGGAAGCCGTCTCTGTGGCTCAAGTGCTAAAGCGGTGATCTCTCATCCAGGAGGCCCGAGTTCGATCTCCGACCATATCGTGATGGAATTTCTGGTGGACAAATTAGACTCAGCAGATGGTTTTCCTCGGGATACTCTGTTTTCCTCTATCATTTTACAAACACTCGTCACTTCCCTCCTCAGCAATAGTAAAATTTGGTTGTGTGAAGTCTTAGAGGTAGGACGGGTTTTCGACACTAATATACGAAGATATAGCTAGTGAGGATCCCATCTACTTCAGAGTGTTAGTTGGGAGGCCGGAGAAAAAAAGATCTTTGGAGAGGCCGAGACGTAGATGGGAAGATAATATTAAAATGGATTTGAGGGAGGTGGGATATTATGGTAGAGACTGGATTAATCTTGATCAGGATAGGGACCGATGGCGGGCTTATGTGAGGGCGGCAATGAACTTCCGGGTTCCTTAAAAGCCAATAAGTAAGTAACTTCCATCTACGTCTCGGCCTCCCCAAAATCTTTTTCCCTCCAGTCTGTTAACTAACATTCTATACAGGGTGTAACAACTTTAATGTTTAGAATTTCTGGAACATGTTCCCTGACACTTTCTACGTTGATTAAACCTAACATACCTATATCCGAAATTGAGAGGTTACAGAGATAACAGAGCTGGAAAAAATAGAACTTCTTGCAGCTCCAAGCATTATACCGTTTATACAAGGCCTATTTTATGGCATTACTAAGTAGAGATACATAAGAAACATTTGAAAAGCAGTGAATGAAGGAAATTTTATTTTAAGAGAAATTAAATTAAAATTGTTTAGTTTGCTAAGGAAACGAAACAGACAACAGTTTAAAATAACAGTTGTGAGAAAAATAAACCGTATTGTGACTAGTCTTTTTATTGAGTTTTGACCATTAAAACATGCCTTTCGTGTACACACATCAGGAATACGCCGACATAGTTTATGTGTATGGACTGTGTGATGGCAATGCAACAGCAGCTGTTTTGGCATATCAAGCACGGTTCCCAAATCGTAGGATTCCTAGTGCACAGGTATTTTCACGTGCCTATTGGCAAATTTCAAGAAGTACAGTGTTAGGAATCTTAAGGACTTTTTTTTTTCAACTTTGCACTGCTTCTTTCATACTCACAAGTAGTTGACATTAAAATGTAATATGGTAATAATAAAAATAATGACGTAGACATGTCACTTTCGGAAATTGGTGTTACTTCTTTCAGTATTCAGCGATAAAATTAAACTAAAAAATTTAACTTTGGGGTACAAATACTCCAAACCTATAGAACTTTGGATGTAGGTATGTTAGGTTTAATCGACGTAGAACGTGTCAGGGAACATGTTCCAGAAATTCTAAACATTAAAGTTGTTACACTCTGTATATAGGCTATTTGTGAATTCTCCCATACGTGCTATACTTATGCTCTGCCAATCTCAAACGTTTGGATTTAATGTTCTTAATTATGTCAGGTAGTATTAATATTAATTCTGATATTAATTAATTATTACGTTCCAATTTTACTGGATTCTAGTAATCGGTTGTGAAATTTAGAACCGTTTTTATAACATTTCACTACTGTCAACGGCTGTTATTGCTGCCAACATAACATAACTGTTGTATTATTTCTCAGTACCGCAATTCTAAACGAAGTTGACAAAAGAAAATTCAACCTTCAAACTAGAGAATCACTATAATCCACTAGCATATGTAGTAATAGGGGGAAAAAGGTTAGGTTTTCAGGGTATTAAGTAAACTGATCCGGACTATATATACAGTGTCTGCGCGGGAACATAATGTCTGTGCCTGTAATCGAGAGTTATGGTGGAACCCGAATATAGGAATGTGGAGATACACAATAAATGATATTGATGCTGATGACAATAAATATTACCATAATCATTTTCATTACCAATTTCACAAACACTAAATAACGACACATTTTAAGCAGTGTTTCTAATTAATCTGCTTAAGACTTGGCTGTGCCTTTGTCAGAAATATAGAGCATGGTACGAGATGCTTCTCGCGCACTAAGTACTTCATACATCAGGCCCAGAGGCTTCTGTATCCCATATGTTACTGCTATCCTTGAGTATTAATTACGTGGAATTAGTCCGGAGAAGATCCTAATTTTTTACAGCACTGTAACACAGCTGAACTCGTCTTGATATACAGGAAGTTGTTTGTATTGCCAGAAAGTAAGAGCGAGTGTGAGCTCTCCTCCCACCTTTTTGTATATGTTGTATACATGTCTGTCTGGCCCGTTTTGTAATCCTTTTTTATGCAAACCTGGGGCAGGTATACGCCAGTCAGCCCGCATAATAGCTTGAAGGGTTTGGGAGGAGCAGAATCAAGATTGTGCTCAGATTTTTTAAAGGGTTTACTGGCAGGTCAGGAACGAACTCTGCTATGGGAATATCACTATCCTCATGTTGCGCCTCGATCCCAAAGGGTTGTACACCACCAGCTATGGAATTAGCTCCCATTTCGTTACATATTGAAGAGAAGGCTAATCTTGTTACCAGACTGTGAAGTTTTTATTTGGTAATTTTTATGAGAGAATAGTTGTAATAGAAGTTAAATTGAATTCGAAGTTTCAGAAAAGTGGTCTTACATCGCCCTTCATTACCACCTGAGCATGCAGTCACGGCTCTCGATTGTCTTGTTTACTGTAATTACAACGGTAGGTTGACCAGATGTCCTTTTTTGTCTGGACATGCCCTCCTTTTTAGGCTTTTGTCTGGGGTCCAAGCGGATTTAAAAAAATCACGAAATTTCCTCCTTTTCGTAACATGTATGCCTGATATTTTGAAATTATCTGATTTTCCTGTAGGTGGCATCAGCTTCCACGGAATATAGGCTACTCTTTGCCAACGTTCATAACTCTTTTTGATCTTACTTGTTATACAGGGACATCATTTTATTTTTACTTCAATTTTTATTGTACCTGAGTTTTTTAATGTACTTCACTCCCACCCCTTCTACTAATGAAGTTTCAACTGTTTTCCAGACAGAATCAAGGCCGCTTATAGTAAACAGCACTGAGTTACTGAGTATAGTGCGTTCCAGAAATATGTTCGCGTTTTCCAGTGACGAAAGAACTTTTAATATTGAATCATATTTTCGCACAGGTATTGTCCGTTTGCCTACGTCACATCCCGATTTCCCCCACCTGCTTCTGCACGGCCCTCTGTAAAAGCAGGACTGTCTTAGCTCTTTTCTGAAAACATTAATTTCTGTTAGGAATTGGACGTTTACGTAATATTATACAACTGTTTAAAATAACTTAAATAAAAGGGCCTCGTTAAGTAATTAACTGTCACGTGATTTCCCTCCTTTCTACGATCCTGCGGCATAACCACTTGGACGGAGAGTAGATAGCATGTCCGAGTAATTTTATCTATGCGGGTCGGGCAGAAGCGAAGATTGAATTTACATTACATAAGGTACTCTTTTATAGAGTAGGTACAGAATTATTTCAACATGAGTTACTAGTACGAAGGACGAAACTGGTAATTGGAATTAGATGCAATAGTCTATAGTGCGATAATATGCACAAAAGAACTGAAGCCTGTAGGCTATAGAAATGAATGGCTACCATCTTCAAAAATGTGTTTAAATATCTATTTTATGATTATTTTTCAATTGAACTTCATTATTCTCTATATTGTACGCTAATGTGCTGTAGACAGTATAATATACACTACATAATGAACACGTTCGCATGGATAGCTCAGTTCGTGAGTAAAAACACTCATTCTTAATACAGTACTGCATTTTGATTAAATAAAAATCCTAATGAAAATTATCGAACTCAAATCGCGATATTTCCTAGTTTACGTAAATGGATGAAGTACTTTTCTTCCCTCCTATACCTAGTAAAGTGATGTGTTTGTGTTTTACGCCAGTATCATCGAACTCCAGTTGTGGAAGGGGGTAGCGAACGGGTTTTCCGGTTCTCTAAAGGTATAGCCAGGTTAATATTAAAAATGTTAGTAAAAATAAAATGATGTCCCTGTAGATGTTACTTTCATATGTAGCTAATTGTAATAAAATAGATATTGACATCATTGTAAGTATAATAGCCTATAGGCCTAAGCCTAAATGTAAATAGATATTATCTGTCCTCTTTAATATTATAGTTCGTTTGTCTTTCATATGTAACTGTAAAATTATTATCTTCTTCTTCTTCTTCTGCCTAACAAGTGTTAGGCCACAAGGCCTGTTACGGTTTCACATAAACTTTTCACGCCATCTCTTAGCAGGACGACCCACAGATCTTTAGCCATGTGGTACATAATCATAAATTGCCTTTGGGAGTCCACTATTACGCATTCTTTCCAAACGATGTTTCCAATTAGATTGATATTGAACAATGTAATCTGGTTAAGTTTTAGTTCCTTTAAAATTTCACAATTTCTTTTCAGATCCCATTTAGTATAGCCCGCTGTTCTTCGCATGAATCGCATTTCACAAGCCGTTATTCTGCTTTTGTCTGCTTTCCTCAGTGTCCATGCTTCGCTGCCATGGCTGAGCATCGGTCGTGCCAATGTGTTGTAGAGACGTATGCGGGTGTGTTTCTGAACCAAGGATGGTTTCATCACACTATTTCTAATGCCCATAGCTCTTGTGTATTTATTAATTTTCTGTGATATGTCCAATTCTTCAAAAACGGGAAGATTGTAACCTAAATATGGGAAACTATTACATCTTTCTAATATTTTATTATCGAGACAAATTTTACTTTGTATAGGGTATTTCCCACAGAATGCCATAATTTTCGTTTCATCTGTTAAAATTTCCATATTGTATGTGGCTGCTACTTGCTGAAAATTATATATTGACCTTTGGAGGTCGTCTTCTGAAAGTGCTAATAATACCAAATCATCTGCAAAGAGAATTGAATCCAATTTAAGGTGTCTGTTAATTTGTATATATCCATGGCGAGTTTGCTTCCACTCTTTAAATATTCGGTTCATATAAATAATAAAGAGAATGGATGATAATGCACATCCTTGCAATTATTATTATTATTATTATTATTATTATTATTATTATTATTATTATTATTATTATTATTAAGTTTTATCATTATTTTGTAATAAAATAGATATTGACGTAATTTAAAGTATAATATAGAGCCTAGACCTAAATCTAAGTATGTACTTTCTGTCCTCTTTTTTTAAGCTTTGTGTCCTCTTTTTTTATCGATGTAAATCTGGTCACCCTACGAAGGAGTGAATGGAAGCACTTCTTGAAACCCGCTGCTGCAAATGACGATGCTGAATTTTCGGAATGTATTACTTTGGTTATTAATTTATTCGCCAGTATTTAATTTACACATTGCTCTTATGTTTAAAATGACCTTCCTTACATGTCTTTTGCTTATTTACGTAATTTTTAATTTTGTAGCAACGTCTCAGACTCCACCATCGGTTTAATTATTTTTACTTATGGTGCGCTTTTGTCCACAAAATAAAATTTAAAATAAAGTCTCCATTTTGAGATAACATGCTGAAAAAAAAAACAGAATCATCACCCTTAAACAAAGGAAATAAGAAATGGTAGTTGGACTGTAGTTAAACTAAATATAGGACCTAGCATATATAGGTGAAATATATCTCGCAGATTTTCGGAGCGAATAGCTTATGTTGCATGTAACAAAAAACTGTAATATCATATTGGTGTAAAGGTCATAGTTTTCAGAAAAAGATGTTTTTCCCAAATTTTTAACACCCTCTTATTCCAGTAGCATCGTGAATTTTGTCCATATTGATAGGAAATATAATAAATAATAATTATCTCTCAGGTGTATTTCAATAGCGTGGACGGTTTGCGTGTAAATTTAAAAGCCACTAATTTCAAGCCACTGCACGATGCGAACTTGTTGCAACGTCGAGCCAGGGAGCGACTCACCTAGCGAAACTACGGTCCGCGGACCACCTGTGGTACTCGAGATCTGCCCTTGTGGCCCTTCAAAAAAGGCAGAAGAATAAATAAAATTCAAACGAATTGCGTATCACACTATAGCTTAAAATCTTAGAGTTTGGAAATGACACATGACAATCGAATTTCCCTTTTTCTGCCAGGACTGCCTTTTATGATATTTATTACCCCACCCGTCTATCGACTTCCCACTCTACTCTCAGCAACATCTTTTCCCTGCACATCTGGCGCCGCGCCTGTAACCCAGCCAGGGACCACCCGAATTCATAACAGAGGACCAAGGTACCGTACCGAATCTTAATTCAATTACGAGTTCGTTGACCTCTTACATCTATATTATGAGAACAGTGTGTTAGCGGTGATTTTGCCGGTCTACTGAAAAGATTCTCAACTGAATAATAACAGACATTTCCCATTTATTCTGCGTTTAATTTCCTCTCGAGTGTTACTTAAATTTGTTACTGTTGCTGCGAGATATTTGAATTTTTACACCTCTTCAAAGGATAAATTTCCAATTTTTTAATTTCCATTTCGTAGTTATTTTTATTTTAGTAGGTTATTTTACGACGCTTTATCAACAGCTTAGGTTATTTAGCGTCTGAATGAGATGAAGGTGATAATGCCGGTGAAATGAGTCCGGGGTCCAGCACCGAAAGTTACCCAGCATTTGCTCATCTTGGGTTGAGGGAAAACCCCGGAAAAAACCTCAACCAGGTAACTTGCCCCGACCGGGAATCGAACCCGGGCCACCTGGTTTCGCGGCCAGACGCTCTGGCCGTTACTCCACAGGTGTGGACTCCATTTTGTAGTATGTTCCGGTCACGAGACATAATCATATAAGTAAGGCCTACTTTGTCTTTTCGGGATTTACTTCCAAACCTATATCTTTACTTGCTCTAAGTAAAATTTCCGTGTTTTCCGTAATAGTTTGTGAATTTTGTCCTAACATAATCACATTATCCGCATAAACAAGCAGCTGATGTAACCCGTTCAATTCCAAACGCTCTCTGTTATCCTGGACTTTCCTAATAGCACATTCTAGAGCAAAGTTGAATAGTAAAGGTGATAGTGCATTTCTTTACTTGAGCCCGCAGTGAATTGGAGAAAATATCAGAAAAAACAGTCTTGTATTGACAGAACATGGTTACTTAAATACTTTTAATAACTTATTCCACAATCGCTCATTTATTACATACAGTCCACACCTGTGGAGTAACGGTCAGCACGTCTAGCCGCGAAACCAGGTGGCCCGGGTTCGATTCCCGGTCAGAACAAGTTACCTGGTTGAGGTTTTTTCCGGGGTTTTCACTCAACCCAACATGGGCAAATGCTGGGTAACTTTCGGTGTTGGGCCCCGGACTCATTTCACCGGCATTATCACCTTCATCTCATTCAGACGCTAAATAAACTAAGATGTTGATAAAGCGTCGTAAAATAATCTACTAAAAAAATACTACGTACTAAAGATTCGGATGCTCACTGCTAGGAGCGCTGATTTACAGTATTATTGTCGTTATTTATTGAATACCCTAGTACAGCGTTTCTCAAACTACGGTCCGCGGACCACCTGTGGTCCTCGAGGTCTGCCCTTGTGGTCCTTCAAAAAAGGCAGAAGAATAAATAAAATTCAAACGAATTGCGTATCACACTATAGCTTAAAATCTTAGAGTTTGGAAATGACACATGACAATCGAATTTCCCTTTTTCTGCCAGGACTGCCTTTTATGATATTTATTACCCCACCCGTCTATCGACTTCCCACTCTACTCTCAGCAACAAAAGAGAGATTTAAAGCACTATATACGTGGTGTTTCTCGACATCTTTTCCCTGCACATCTGGCGCCGCGCCTGTAACCCAGCCAGGAACCACCCGAATTCATAACAGAGGACCAAAGTACCGAATCTTAATTCAATTTTAAAACAATAATAATAATAATAATAATAATTTATTTAACCTGGCAGAGTTAAGGCCATACGGCCTTCTCTAACACTCAACCAGGAGTAAAAACTTCGTTACAAAAAGACTACAAATTTACAAAGTACACTACAATTTTACACACGAAACTGAATAAGATAATAATAATAATAATAATAATAATAATAATAATATGTAAACAACAAGTAAGAAGAAATGAGACATAATATATAACATACAGAAAGAAAGAAAAAAGCATAATAAAGTGTGAACAGAAGGTCAAAATAAATGAGGCATACAAAGTATAAAAAATAAGACAATTATTGATAATAATAATAATAATAATAATAATAATAATATTGATAAAAAATGAGCATAGTAATAATAATAATAATAATAATAATAATAATAATAGGCCTAATAGTAATAATACTAATAGTAGTAATAAAATGGTGCAGTACGAAGCATACAATGAATACAATATTAAGTACACACAGTAAGGAAAATTATGATTATATATAGCTCAACTTATCACATTAGAGATATATCATTATCGGAAAATATGAAAACAAAAATATAAAATAAGTTAAATATCACTAGAACAAAAAAAGAAATGTGAATACGTGGAAACACGCAATACAACATTTGTCATAATAGTAAGTTAGTTTGGCAACTCGTCATAAGATAATTTTCTAACTTGGATTTGAAAGATTTCAATGTTCGGCAGTCCTTGACTTCAGGCGGCAGAGAGTTCCAATGACGAGATGTAGCAACAGTGAAAGATGAGGAATACAGAGATGATGTGTGAAGTAGAATTTCTAGCTTGTTATCGCGTTGTGATCGAGTATTAATATTATGATAGCGAGAGAGAGAGTATGAAAACGAGAGAATAAATAATAGGGGGATGAAGTGTGCATAATTCGATATAAGTATACTGGCATTAAAATATGCTACGAAAATGATAAATTTACTTGGTCCGCGGAACTGTTCTACTTTAAAAAGTGGTCCCCACTTCAAGAAAGTTTGAGAAACGCTGCCCTAGTAGTTTTCTTTACTTTTTTTTGTAAGTTTTGTAAATTCTTTCCTCACTATTAAAGATCTTTATACAGGGACATCACTTTATTTTTACTAGCATTTTTAACATTAACCTGGCTATACTCGGAAACACTGTTACCCCCTTCCATTACTGGAGTTTGGAGTTGCTAGTACAATATGTAAACAAATCATTTTACTAGCTATAGGAGGAGAGAAAGTAGTGCATCCATTTATGTTACAGGGAAATATAGTATTACGATTTTCAGTTTGGTCATTACTTTACAGTATTTTATCAAACAACAATAGAATAGTAACAATTTTTTTTTTTCACAAACTCAAGTCTTCAGGCGGTTATATACATTATGTAATGTCTACTTTATTCAGCATATTACTAACCTAATTTATTCCTGAGAATTTTGTGAGCACTTCCGTAAGAAACCCCAATTTCTACAGCTAACTTCTTGACCCACTTATTATGACCTCGCTGCATCCTTTCTCTAGCATCTTGTACAGCATCTTCTGTCACCTTTGTTGGCCATCTTACACTTTTCTTCCTTTCTGTACACTCTATTGCTCTAAATTTATCTACCAGATTAATGACATTTCTACGAAAATAGTCCGTAATGATATAATCAGGAAATTCTGAAAAAAAAAAAAAAAACAAGAATAACTGTTGTTCACATTCGCTTACATTGTAATTCCAGTTTCCATCATCGTCCTTCATACCCACAAATATTAAAACAAAACTCTTGTTTAAATAATGCTGTTAAGTACCGTACCATATTATAGGGTACCGTACTTTCGGTAACTCTAATCTTCACTTGTGCTCAGTCCACACAGATAAATTCAGTTATGCTACACACCATCAGTGGCGTAGCGTCAATGTAAGCTAAAAAGCTCAGCTTCCCCAGTTAATAACAATAATTTCATAATAAACCTGCAGTTTATGAACAAAATTATTTATTAATTTTAATAGAGTTTATATTTATGCGTTAAATATTGTGATGCGGCAGCTCAGGATGATTTGTGATGCAGCAGTAAACAAGAAGCCTGCACACACCAGCTTCCAAGCAGACTGGTTTCTTTCACTCATTCTTCTGTGTAACCCATCCCGCAGATTCTCCATCCCTTTCTAACTAAACTACCCTTGTCGCAAGGCACGGAAGAAGCTAGCTTTTACATTGAAAGTTTCCGAGTTATCCCTTTCGTGAGTTGTGTTCAGTTGAAGTGTTAGTGTGCATTGTGGCTGATATAATAAATAATGAGTGAAATAACAGTTCCTGACACCAATTTACTTGAATTTTAGGACAATTCTATTAACAAGACTGACTTACGAACAAAAGTGCGATTTAAAAAACAAATGACCGTGTCTATTTGTTAGAGATATGTGTAAACCATGAAATCATATTTTACTACGTACCATTTGAGGTCATGCCTTATTGGTGTTACGACGTTCCAACCAATCTTCCGACTGCTGACTTGACATTGACTACTATTTGTTTTAAGACTATATTTTTGTAATAAGTTTTCTCATATGTACATGAAAGACAACTTGAGTTAGCTTCCCCTGCTCAAAATTTCATGCTACGCCACTGCACACCATACTTGTGTGAAAATAAACTTCAATAATACAGGGACATCATTTTATTTTTACTTCAATTTTTATTGTACCTGAGTTTTTGAACGTACTTCACTCCCACCCCTTCTACTAATGAAGTTCAACCATCCTCCACACAGATACAAGACCGCATATACAGTCATAGTAGCATAGCAAACAGTACGTTCCAAAAATATGTTCGCGTTTTCCAGTGACGAAAGAGCTTTCAATATTGAATCATTTTCGCACAGGTACTGTCATCCATTTGTCTACGTCATATCCCGGTTTTCCCCACCAGCTTTTATTCACTAGCTAGTGGCTGGGCTGTCTTAGCTCTTCTCTGAAAGCATTAATTTCTGTTAGGAATTGGACGTCTACGTAATATTATACAACTGTTTAAAATAATTTAAATAAAAGGGCCTCCTTAAGCAATTAACTGTCAAGTGATTTCCCCCCTTCCACGACCCTTCGGCATAACCACTTGGACGGAGAGTAGATAGTATGTCTGAGTAATTTTATCTTTTCGGATCGGGCAGAAGTGAAGATTGAACTTACAGTACGTAAGATACTCTTTTATAGAGTAGATACAGAATTATTTCAACATGAGTTACTAGTACGAAGAACGAAACTGGTAATTGGGATTAGGTACAGTAGTCTATAGTGCGATAATATGCACATTAGAACTGAAGCCTGTATCGAAATGAACGGCCATTTTTTTCAAAAATGTGTTTAAATATCCATATTATGATTACTTTTCAATTTTAACCTCATTCTCTATATTTTACGCTAATGTGCTGTAGACAGTATAATATACACTGCATAATGAATACGTCCGAATGGATAGCTCAGTTCGTGAGTAAAAACACTCATTGTTAATACTGTACTGTATTTTGATTAAACAAAAACCTAATGAAAATGATCAAACTCAAAAGCGCGATATTTCCTAGTTTATGTAAATGGATGAAGTACTTTTCTTCCCTCCTATACCTAGTAAAGTGATTTGTTTGTATATTACGTCGGTATCATCGAACTCCAGTTGTGGGAAGGGGTAGCAAACGGCGTTGATCCAGAGGTATAGGCAAGTTAATATTAAAAATGTTGGTAAAAAATAAAATGATGTCCCTTTATAAGCTTTTTCTTCTATAGAAAATGCAACATATTTCTGAAACACACTGTACTCTGTACTGTTTACTTCACTGCTAGCAACAGCGGCCGTAAGTTTGTGTGACTGACGTTAGCAAGGACATTAGTGAAAGGGGTGGGAGTCAAGTACATTTAGAAACGCAGGTACAATAAAAATTGAAGTAAAAATAAAATGATGTCCCTGTATAAAGAAGCACCAATTTTTTCTTCCCAAAAAAAGATTAGGAAACTGTGTTATTCGACAGTGTTGCCTTCAGCTTGTTCCCCAATTAATCAATTACCGCGGCCGCAGTGAAAGGCGTTCGTTCTCTTGTGTGGGAAGATGTGTAATCTGCAGATCTCTGTTCACAGACACGTAGCCTCAGGAAACATGAACTTCCTGGTCACCCCTTTACAAGGGTGAGATCGTCTTTAGCTGTGGGAGAGGCAGTAAAGGGTTGTGGAAGGGCGAGGAAGTTATGATTATATCCGAGATGAGGTGTGCAGGTGCGCTTATGTCGGCAGCCACATATCCGTCGGAACGATCGAGAAAGTAAATGGAAATTTCACATTAAAAAAAAAAAAACAACTGATGAGAAGGTAGCAAGAATGTTATCAGCTGTCCGCAGGTGCCATGCCTGGTGTACCGCCACTGTTTATGCTCGTGGATTTATTTTATAGTTCTAAAATATTTGGAATGGTAATGAAGCAGGTGGAGAATTCTGTATTTTAATAGATAGAAAAAAAGCCTTCAGCAAAGTTGTGAAAATTGTAATATAGCTATGCTGTAATTTAAAAGAAACAGGTGTTTTTGTTGTTTTCCTGGAGTGAGGATTTCTGAAATAGGTTACAATTTATTTCTGTTCACAACATTTTAGCCTACCTATGTCCAATTATCATTTATTAAATCTATTCCTTCATTTGAGTTTGTTTTTATGTAAAAAAAAGTCTGTGTAATTATGAATTAGTATACAAAAATTAATCGTTTTATGATCCTTATACTTCTTGATGACAAAATACAGTGTGTCCCAAATTGATGTATACACATTTTGAAACACTATTTCTCAGCAACGAGATGAGATACAAATACGATTTTTGCGGTTTTATATTCCTTAAGCTCATAAAAAATCCGTGACGCTACAGCCCACGAAGGGCCAAGACCGACCAGCCGGCTGCTGGCCTCACAGCCACATGCCGAAGAAGCAGAGGTGGACGATCATCCAACCAGAATGGAGGTATCGTATGGTTAGCACGATGAGCCCCCTAGACGTTATAGCTGTTTTGCATAACCGGATTTCGCTACCTATCGTAGCTCCCCAAGTGCATCACGATGCTGGATGGGCACCGGTCCCATACACTAGTCGAAATTTCATGAGAACATATTTTCTTCCCCCATGAGGACTCGAACCAGCGCGCATTCCGTAACGCGAGTCCTAGGCAGGATGCCTTAGACCACGACGCCACGGCGCGGTACCCTTAAGCCCATACATGTTCAAAATGGCCCCCTTACGCCACAGTACACTCCCAACAATGACGTACAATAGAGCGATATAACAACTGGATTGTTGCTAATGGAATATCATTACAGGCATGTTCAATCTGAACTCTTAGTTCCTCCAGTGTTTGTGGTTTTTGGCGTACACTGTGTCCTTCAGAGCTCCCCATAGCTAGAAGTCTAGAGGGGTTAAATCCGGAGATCGAGGCGGGAACTCCGCAGCACTTCTTCTTCGTCCTATCCATCTCTGGGTCGTCCTCATTTAGTGCGTGGACAAGTCTTGGAATGTAAGGCTTCCATTTTTTGAGCCCGCAAAATTCGATGAACACTGAATTTGTTGATACTAATCTTACGAGAACATTGTCTCTTTGGGGATTGTGCAAAAGTCTGCATGATTCCATCAACACTCACGTTATCAGTGGAAATTCTCTTCCTTCCGCACGCTCTTTCAACACATCTTACACAGTTCCGTCGACTTCAAACTTGTCTCGGATTCTTGTGATAGGTAACCTTGTTGGTGGTTGTGTTCCAAATTCAACCCTCCAACGTCGTTGAACCTCAACAACATTCTCCATTTTCCAATAACATTTCAATATCCATTTACGTTCATCGAACGATAATTGCATAGCCCTGTTTGTTAATTGTTTATAAACAGATAAATATGTTTCTATGCTTTTCACTGACTTCTGAATCATAAACCGCAAAAGTCGTATTCATTTGTCATTTATTTGCTGTGAAATAGTATTTCAAAAAGTGTATACGTCAATTTGGGACACTCTGTGTATGATAAACTATTGCCATACATTATTCATAATGCTTCGTAACTTAATTGCAGACTTCATCAAGATGACTAGTCACTAAAATTCATTATTATCACTAATTACACTCGATAGATTCCTTTAAACCTTTGCATCATAAAACTATTTGCAAGACTAACTATGTAGAAATAATTACCGAACAGCTGGCAGGTATACGACTGCCAACATTGTAGAGAACCATGCTTTGTTCCACTTTATTCCTCAAAGGTAATAAAATGTTATTTAATCATTATATTTAAGACACGTTAATAAAGTATTTTTTCTTTCATTTATGGTCACTTTAACTGCGAGGTCATAGCGCCATTGTCGACGTTATTGCCATCTATCGACAAGTCTGCGAAACAGTATTCCGTCTAAGGGCCATATCTGCAGACATGTTCACTATTTGGCAACGAGTTAGAAAGAGATTATAGAGTAGCCATTGCGCCGCCATGTTTTTAAAAAAATTGAAAGAGCAACCACCATTGACATAAGCGTCCAAAACAAAGTGGGCGTGACGATAAGTAAGGTTGGCGTCAAGAAACAGTCAAAATTTCGGTTACATAAATCAGTTAAACTGAAATGGAAAAAACCTAGTGTTTCGTCAAAAATTTGACTTACATGCTAGTAACTTAATATAAAATAAAGAACTTATGTGCACTAAATTTAAAACACTCTTGAACTATTCCTATAAGAAAAGCTTAAAAGAATAACCTACGGAGCAAAATTGTCATGTACACACGACAAGAGTTCCAGCAAATATAGGTACTGAAGGAAATGTTAATGTAATACTAACTTCGACAGAAACTGCAACTGGTTCATGTGAATTATCCCTACATCATTTTACTGATCTTAAAAATTTCATAACACAGGCTTATGTCTTTTTTTTACATTCTTATTATGCAAGGTCCATGATTCGCTTCCGTACATGATGTTCACATTTTGAAATTGCAAATACAATATAGGCCTATTTTGCATTGAAAATTTAGAGCAATATTATTTCAAAGCCTTCTCAAAACTGCACTATAATGGTAACTAAGTAACAGTAAGTGCACTGTAATGGGTCTATTTCAGTATAGTATTTTGTTAGGAAGAATGGTTTCCCTGGCAAAGAGTTTCTATGTGTGAATTTTAATTTTTTAAGGCCTAACAACAATAGCTGTAAGTGCAGCAAAAAACACGATCGTGCAAAATCGTATTATACAGTACAAGATTTCATTATACTGTAGGTTATGTTGATAAAGAGGACATTCTTTAATCTCATATCCATGTAAAAATAAACTGTAAGATTTATAAACATTTTTTTTAACTAAGATCCTTAAATTAGCATGTAAAGAAAACAAGAAAAGGAGATAATTCTGTGGTAGACTTTCGTTTTAAATATGTTGTGATATGGCAGGATATGGTACGATATTATCACGTTTACATTTATTTTATTGTCATCATCATCATCATCATCATCATCATTATAATTTACACAAGTTGGACCTCCTGGGTTCATTCCGCTCACAGAGGAATCAAGGTTCATTTTCCCATCGTCTCTTCGGTCGACAAACAACTCTTCTACCATGGGTTCGTATGTCAAAGCTTGTCTCATTATCTTTGAGAGATAAATTCTTAAGATATGATCTTTCCATTTATTTTTCTTTCTATTATATAATTTAAATTAAAGTTTTGTAATTCTCTTCGAATTGTAAGGTTACTGATTTCATATTTTCTATTATATCCACGTATATATCATAGAAATTTTATTTTAGCGCTCTCTAGTCTTATATAGTTTTACACAGGCCTAACAGTATCGGCATGGGCATTGCTTTATAAAATTTCATTTTGGCACCTTTCCTGGTTCCATCTCTCCGGAGCGTTTAATAGTCACGCACATATCCTAGAATTTATAGCCTACATTCTGTTTTGTAACTCATTACAGTGATTATAAAAAAAATATCACAACCCAAATAATTAAAATTATTTACATGTTCTATAATGTTTAGATCTATTACGATTTTAGGTCTCGTCGGAAATTCATCTTTAGTTTTCTGACTGGATGTCTCTAAATTATAATTCTGAGGTATATTATGTAGAAGATATCCAGCCATTTGTACTTCATTTTCCGATTGTGCTAAAAGTACCTGATCGTATGCAAACAGTATTTATTTTTGATAAGATATATGATGACATGATACATTTTATACACGAAACACTGGCTTATAGTCGGCCTCGGTAGAGTAGTTGGTATAGCGCTGGTCTTCTGTGCTCGAGGTTGCGGGTTCGATCCCAGCCAAGGCAGATGGCATTTAAGTATGCTTAAATGCGACAGGCTCATGTCAGTAGATTTACTGGCATGTAAAAGAACTCCTGAGGGACAAAATTCCGGCACACCGGCGACGATGATATGTATAACCTCTGCAGTTGCAAGCGTTGTTAAATAAACCATAATTTAAAAAAAAAGCCGTATAGGATAAAGGTTGGTAATATTGTGATATGAATAATATTGTGATAGTTCTTTTTGAGAATTCATTACAATTTTACTGAGCGTGAGGAAGATCGGTTTTTGCGTCAACGTGGTTAGGAAATGTTCTTGGACAAGTTTCAGCACAAAACTGGTTCTTGTATCGTTCAGTAAAATTGTAATTAATTCTCAAAAGAACTATCACAATATTACCAACCTTTACCCTATATCATATGATGTTATAAGAAATGCTATATTGTAATATATGATACAATGTGTCATGATATAACAAGCATTCTAAATTAAATGAAGCACGATCACTTAAACTAACATTTAAAGTAAATCTAATTTGTATCTTAACCCTAGAATAATACTGTCCCAGAAATTGAATTTTGAGTTACAGAAAGTTTTGTAATCTTTATTTACGGGGATACTGTGGTGAAATAATGATGAAAAATTAAGAAAATCCACGTAACATTTATTGTAACTCTCTATTTAGACCGAGTTCAAAAAGCTAATTAATTTATACTCCCACGACTATTTTCAAACTTTTGAACCGATATGAACTAAAAATTTTGAAACTTTTGTCGCAAGGAGCCTTTTTAGTGACGTTAAAATAAAATGCGATTAAAAATATAATTTAAAAACTATTGGCTCTAATGACATTACATTTTGAATAGATGATAGTGTTTAGGCATATTTATGTATTTTAAAATTGACAAATTTTGGATGAAAATTGTAGAAGTTTTAAAAATCACATAAATGTCCCCTTGATCCATATCGAATAATAGAATTGTCGTATCTCTACGTTCAAGAGCAAAGTCTACAGAACTCATACTGATATTTGGTAATCCTGAGTTTTCATACGACTTTGAAATATTTATCTTGCATTTACTCAAAACTAACATTTGGTAGTTACGACAGTATTATTTTAAGAGTGTGATATTATACTTGGCATGACATATACTAAGTATTGTCATTTAATATTCAAGGAGTGACAATAATTTTCTCTCAGTAAGGGCGCTAATATTTTGTAAATTTGTCTCTAAAAATCAACAACAAGAATTAAAATATGTGCTTGAGTTTAGTGTAAAAAATTGTTAAGTCCGGACACAAAATGAAACTTGAGTTCTTTTCTCCGGCCATCTTAAACAACTTGTGATGGCAATCTGAGTGTGGTCCATTGCGCAGCTTCAACTGAGCAGAGTCGCTATAAAGCCCCGATCTGGGCTAAGGCAAGGCAAGCCAAGCCAAGGCTTTTGGCCCAGGAAGCCACACAGATCGATGCACCCCCTCCAACTCCATCACCCATCTTCCTTCTTCTTCGCGGAGAAAGAAAGAACTGCGTATAGTGGTTAAACACCAAAGATTAGGCCCTCTAACTACCTGTGATTCGATTACCGGCTAAAAAAGGTCGCTCTCATTTGAGTTAACCGTTCACTCTGTCTTAAACACATCAAACGGATGCTTAGCTCAGTGTTTTACACACAGGGCGTTCCATGACAATCTGGACGTCTTGAAAATTACAGATTACATTGTAACAATTGAACATTCTTTAGATACCGGTAACGTGTTGTTTAAAGTTCAAACGCTAATTAGAAATGAATTGATATTGAATCTTGGAGTATTTCTACTGCTGCAATGAAAATGACAAGAAAGACTGACTTACTAGGGCAAATTATCTCTTAGACCCATAACTATTTTATGTATCAACGTTTTGGGTACAGTCTCTTCCAAAGGAATTATTAGGCTATGTTCCTTTGAAAGATGCCAGTGGTCATTTTCAAGAAGTAGTTGTTACTTGCAAATGGCATACTATATTCTATATTTTCATATTCATTCATTTTCATTTCATCCATCTATTTTATTCCATAGATCTTACATGAGCAATGAAGCTTTAAGATGTGGAACAAGTCAAACTTTTACAATATTACAATTACAATTCTTACACATTTTTACAGTTTTACAATTTAGTAATTTTCTACAATTTTGTGCAATTTTTTTTACAATATTTTGGCGAGATGTAGTGAGATGAGGTGAGGTCCGAGGATTCGCCAAAAGATTACCCGGCATTTGCCTTTTGGTTGGGGAAAATCTCGGAAAAACCCAACCAGGTAATCAAATCAAAGGGGTTGATCCCGAGGACTCGCCATAGACCATCCGGCTTCAGTCCCACGGCTGGGGAAAACCTCGGAAGAAACCATTCAAATATATATAACTATATCATAAAAGTTAATTTAATACAATATCTGAAGTTCCATTTCACTATTTGGAAATCTCCCGTTTGTTTGGCGTGTAAAGGATTGTTGAAGATAGGAATGGGCGTAATGAAAAGTTTGTATCTTTGTACCGCTAATTTATGGCGAAAGTACGACGAGAATTTGAACATGTTGAAAGAATGGTGAAATCTTACAGTTGCATGTATGGGTTTGGAGGAAGTACAAAATTTTTCGGCTTCTGTGTATTTCTCATAGGTAATAGCAGGTCTACTCATATAATTGTGACTACACGTTGGAACGTCTCTTTATTTTCAGATGGTTTAGGTTTATGGCACGTAAAAGAACCTTTCCTTAACAGAGTGTATTTAAATTTCAACGCTAAATAACCTCTGCAGTTGAGGAAACGTTATTAAATAAACTCCGAACACAAATGTTTGATGTAAAATGGTAAAATACAAGCAATATGTTTATTATATATTATATACTTGTATATAATTGAAGGAACGCTACAGCGTAGGGATTAAGGCGTTGCGCGACCAACGTTGTGGATTAACTATTAGCACGTCTGACCGTGAAACAAGCGGTCCTGGATTCAAATTCTTGTTAGGACAAGTTACCTGGTTGGTTATTTTCAGAGGTTTTGTCCCACAACCATTTAAAGTAGAATTGCTGAGTGACTTTTGGCATTGGACCCTGAACTCATTTCGCCTCGATTATTTCAACTTCATCTGTCATATTCAATAGTTTCAGATCGGCATGGAAATCCAGCAAACATGGTACCGTGATTCATCTACGGATGTCATCTGTCTTGGGAGCTGCATAGATCCTAGGAAGACGGAGGGGCTTTCACAGCGTTCTACGACAGACCAGGGAGCTACCAGGACTGTGTTGCTCCCTCGGACAGATGGCACCATAGTGAATCGCGATATCTATTGTGCTACGATCTTCAGGTCAATATAGGATACAGCAGGACGTAGTGCGTGATTTATGAATAGATTCTATCGATCTGAGGAAGCTGCAGAATATCAACAGGAAGACGGAGGGGCGTTCCTGTTCACGCAAACTCCGGCATACCTACAGAATATGTTGTAGCTGAATCGATAAGATAGCATCAAGCAGTGAATCACTTACTCACAACAATACTGTCCTAAGGACTTCAACAATCATCCTATAATGAGATCGTCACAATAGACCTTAGACTTTGGGTCCTCCTCAGAAACAGAAAAAAGCTGTGCACTATAAACCAGAAGGTCGCAAGTTTGATTTCCGATGGGATCATGGATTTTCTCTATTGAGTAACTATTTTTAAAAGGGCCAAAGTCACATTTATATGCCCGTGTCATGGATTATCTGGCAGACAGCTATAATTACTGTATTGAAATTTCTATGAAAACGGGGATTCAAAACGATCTGAGTCTCAAGGTCGATACACCTAAAAAGTGGGATTGGATCATATTCAAAGTTTACATGAAAACGCATATCGTATTCAAAACGATCTCAATACACTCAGCGCGTGATCGATTGTCATTTGTTTGATGTGTCAGCTGTTTTACAAACGGCGAGTTCAATTACGTATGTTGAAAAGAAGTGTTGTAACACATAATATTTTGTATTTTCTTGAAAGCCATTGCTATCATTCTTCATTAACAGCCAGAATATTACGTTTTAATGCGCCTAATTTAGAAAACTCATTAGTGCTTATAGCTAAGGCCTACAGAGTGACCAACATGCTAACATGTCGATGACAATGCAACTACTTTTGAAACTTCAGCTTCCGTATTCTTCAACCTCCGTATTCAGATCGTTTTCAATACGTACTGAAAATTGCATGAAAAAAGGGATCGAGGACATCGTATTCAATATTAAAATCGATGTGAATACCCCATGGAAACGTACTGATTTTAACTAGCACTTTCATAAACACTGACTTTACTATTTACAATATCTTAATTGGTATTTTCACAAAGAATTACTTTACTATTTACAATATTTTTCAAATTCAAATTCAGATTCAAATTTATTCACAATTTACATTTGAAATGAATACATATGAATAGATACCCGAAATGAACATATGCTCGTGATCGGGTACAGTCCAGTAGTCTACATAAATTTTACAGAGATCAATAATTATGTTGATTGTAGAAATAATAGTAACAACAACAACAATAGAATAACCGTGACGAAGATGATACAAAGATAGTAGGCTAATACAAATTAATCAATTAATAATAATAATAATAATAATAATAATAATAATAAAACAAAAATATTTACAATAATAAAATAAATACTAAGACGGATAAAATAAAATATAAAACCACTTAGCGAGAGTTAACACAACTTAAATAAGGATATAATAACCAGAAAAAAAATGACGAACTCGAAAATCAACAGAAATGTTCGTTGTATCGCAGACGACAGCAACCGCCGTATTGGCATTGTGTTATACATTAGGCCTATTGGTAGTAGGGGGGAGCCGAAGGTCTACGTAACTGCCGTTCTCTTCGAATCTTCTCATATAATCATGGGAAGTTAATGCTGAAAAACAAAATGTTTACGAGTCAAACTGTTCATTATTACCAGGATAAATACCAATAATACTGAAATAAATTAATAAAGTTTCAGTTATAGATCTCCGCTTTTGTGCAAGAGGTATCATATCAAAATATTTTTTGAATGGCGGGGAAAATATAAATTTCAAAACTCTCTAGTGACAGAGATAGTGACAAGTACAATCAAGTGTATCTGTGGGGATGCTAAGAAATCATTTATTGGAGATATACACTGTTATTAATGAAGAAAATGATCTACTTATATTTATTAAAATTTTGACCCGTATGTTTGCTATTTTCAGCTAACAGTTTCAAACATTTCACAACCTAATCTACAATATTTAATATCCTGTCGGAAACCAAGCGTAGAACGGCACGGGGACAGGACGACCTTGACTACGAACTTATATGGAGCGAGAACAGCTGATCAGGGTTGCCGCGTCTAGTTATATTAGTCAGGAAACAAATTTGTAATACTTTTTATTTAATTTACACGAAAACCGTTCATTCTATCGAAATACGACAAAGGAAAAAATTATTCTTTATTACATTCTCTATTGATATTGAGAGAAATCAAGATCCTATGCATAGTAATTATCCACAACGAAAGTTAAAGTTTTAGGAAAAAAATTTGGAGAGTTCGCGGGAAAAACGATGAATGTCACATTTCTGTTAAGGATTACATAATGATCTAATTGAGTCTATAACTGCAAGATGTAGTGCTGTTTCTATAGAAAATAAAGGAAAGGATTACTGTATTTGTGGTGATAATTCTTCTTTTTACTATTTTTCATAAGAACAACATTAAATTTCGCAGTGATCCATTGAATTAGATAATGACATCAACCTTAAGAAAACTGTGACATTCATCGTTTTTCCCGAGAACTCTTCATTTGTTATTTCGAAAACTATAAACTTCCCACCGATATGGTATTAGACTTTTTTGTTATACTCAATATGAACAATTCGCTCAGCAAAGCTGAAGGGTTAACTTATTTCACTTCCACCCTGTATAAGTTTGAACTCCCAAACTTACTGTAAAAGGGATAATGCATATGTATACCTATACAATAGTCCTATAGGCCTACACAGTTTCAAAATATGTTTTTTTTATTCATGACTGAGGCATTCTTTCTCTACGTCATTAGCAGTCATTTCCCAATCAATATTTCCCTTCACATTTTTATATTCTGACAACAATGAAAAATGTTAAGCACTGCTTTGACAGTATCCCAGATATTCATCACGATGGGTGGGCGTATTGGAAAATACTTTCTTCTCATTTGATAGCGGCGGTAGGGATGGGTAAAGATGCCAATTTTTTATTATACATAACAAAAAAGTTGCTTTTCTTTACCTATATGTATCCCTCCTCTATCTCCGTGCCCATCCATCCAGAATCCATCCATCTATTCGTCGTTGTAGTGCTTTGGTATGCAATCGGCAGCTCTCTCGCGAGCGCCATTCCCCTGCCGAGAACCAAAGTCGTTACCGTCTTGATGGATGACTTGGGTTAGCGAGATACGTTCAGTACGTCGCTAGAAGGTTTTGTGGGAGAGTAAAAAGGGGGGAGTGAGTAGGAGAAAATAAAAAGAATGAACGAAGCGAGGAAACGATTTTTAGAAGCGTAAAGTGAAGTAATGGCAGACTGTCGTGCTAGCGGGCTAGCAGGCAGCCAGGCAGGCAGAAAATCTCGAAATACAGGGAAGAAAAAGAAAGGGATAGAAATAAATCTTTGCGTTCTAGAGCAGCACACAACTGTGCAAAAAAATATGAAAATTGCTTACATAAACGTTGTTTTGAAAGTTCTTAGATGAAATCAAACTTTTTGGCTTTTACTTTCCCAGTTTAAAAAAACACATACAGTATTTACAAAATTATTCCTCTTCCTATATTGTTACAGGTTATAGAATATTACAATTAATTAATTTTCAATCTGTGTTGTTTCTTCTTCTACTTACTTTAAAACCTAGGGTAAAATACTGTTCAACACACTATACAGGTGAATCGTAATTAATGTCATTAATTTTAGGGGGCTGTTCTTTGAGATATTTCGAAGAAGAAAGTTTAATACAATTTTGCTCATTTTTGCTTCCTTTTCGAGATAAAAATTGTTACACTGTATATGAAATAATTCATAATGAATTTTGGGAAAGGCCAGTCAATTGAAGAGAGCAGTGTATTTTGATAATAAATGATTGAAAGAATTTTAGTTTATCCTTTAAATATGCAGAAATTTGGTCCGAAAAGACGTAATATTTTATGATTTCTTTTGAGAACGAAAAGTTGCATATGTTTGGATCAACTTTTTAAATAATGCACTACTTTAATAAAAATCTTTTTTCTATTATTTGTTGCTTAATGTTTGAACTACTAAATATTTCTAGTTGTACAGAAAGGATGTAAAAAAGAGATGTCTTTTTTTTTTTTTCAAATAATGAACTACATTCATAAAAATCCTTTTTCTACTATCTGTTGGTTGATGTTCAACTACTCAATATTTCTAGTTGTTCAGAAAGGATGTAAAAAAGAGGTGTTTTTTTAAATAATGAACTACTTTCATAAAAAGCCTTTTTCTACTACCTGTTGGTTGAAGTTGAACTACTCAATATTTCTAGTTGTTCAGATAGAATGTAAAAAAAGAGGTGTTTTTTAAATAATGAACTACTTTCATAAAAATCCTTTTTCTACTATCTGTTGGTTGATGTTGAACTACTCAATATTTCTAGTTGTTCAGAAAGGATGTAAAAAATAGGTGTTTTTTTAAATAATGATCTACTTTCATAAAAATCCTTTTTCTACTATCTGTTGGTTGATGTTGAACTACTCAATCTTTCTAGTTGTTCAGAAATGATGTAAAAAAAGAGGTGTTTTTTTAATAATGCACTACTTTCATAAAAATCCTTTTTCTACTCTTTATTGATTGATGTTAAACTACTCAATATTTCTAGTTGTTCAGAAAGGATGTAAAAAAAAGAGGTGTTTTTTTTAAATAATGCACTACTTTCATAAAAATCCTTTTTCTACTATCTGTTGGTTGATGTTGAACTACTCAATATTTCTAATTGTTCAGAAATGATGTAGATAACGTTTGATGCAATTTTTTAGTAATGCACTTACGTACTTATGGCTTTTAAGGAACCCAGAGGTTCATAAGCACTCCATAGGTCCCTATTACTTTCATAAAAAAAACCCTTTTCTACTATTTGTTGGTTAATGTTTAAACTACTAAATATTTATAGTTGTTCAGAAAGGATGTAGGTAACGTTTGCAATCAAAAAGAGGTGACTTTTTAAAATAAAGTATTACTTTCATAAAACCCCTTTTCTACTATCTCTTGGTGGATATTTTTACTAAATATTTTTAGTTCTCCGGAAGGGAAGTAGATAGCGTTTGGTATCAAAAAGAGGTAACTTTTTTGAAATAATGCACTACTTTCATTAAACACATTTCTACTATGTGTCGGTTGATGTTTGAACTATTATATTTTTCTAGTTGTTCAGAAAGGATGTAGATAGCATTTTCTGTCAAAAAGAAGTGCCTTTTTAAATAATGCACTGCTTTCATAAAAACCTTTTGTCTACAATTTGTTGGTTAATGTTTAAACTACTAAATATTTTTTAATGGTCAGAAAGTATGTAAATAACGTTTGCTATCAACAAGAGATGCCTCTTTTAAATAATGCAGTACTTCTGTTGGTTGATGTTTGAACTACCAAATATTTTTAAATGTTTAGAAAGTATGTAAATAACTTTTGCTATCAACAAGAATTGCCTTTTTTTTAAATAATCCAGTACTTTCATAAAAACCCTTTTTCTACTGTCTGTTGGTTGATGTTTGAACTACCAAATATTTTTAAATGTTTAGAAAGTATGTAAATAACGTTTGCTATCAACAAGAGATGCCTCTTTTAAATAATGCAGTACTTTCATAGAAAACATTTTTCTACTGTTTGTTGGTTGATGTTTGAACTACAAAATATTTTTAAATGTTTAGAACGTATGTAAATAACTTTTTCTATCAACAAGAGATGTTTTTTTTTTAAATAATGCACTACTTTCATAAAAAACATTTTTATACTATATGTTGGTTGATGTTTGAACTACTAAATATTTTTAAATGTTTAGAAAGTATGTAAGCCTAAATAACATTTGCTATCAACAAGAGGTGCCTTTTTTAAATAATGCTCTACTTTCATAAAAACCATTTTTCTGATATCTTTTGGTCGATGTTTGAACTACTAAATACTTCTATTTGTTCAGAAAGGATATAGATAGTGTTTGCTGTTAAAAAGAGACAATTTATTGATGAACCTGTAAAATTTAATCTGTGTAGCTAAGATCTCTTTTCCTGTGAAACATCACATTTAAGGTTGTATTTCCTCAACTAAGAAAAGTATTTAATATTTATCGCCATTCTTCAATGACATCGTAAATGCAAAAATTAAATAATATGAGTGACAAATAGGCTAACATGTTTGTCAAAGCCATAGTTGATTTACATTTTATCTATATTTCGTATCGTCAGGAAATGCTTGATACATCCTTACGCTAGCAAACTGTGAAAAAATACAAACTGATTCAAATAAGAGATCTAGAAATCAAATAGGATAATACATGAATCGCAAGAGAATCAAAAGATACAAAAAGAGTAGACAAGATGGACGGGGCTCTTGAATCTGCAGGTGTGTTATCAATCACTGGGGTGTCTCGCAAGGAATGCTGACATTTATATCTATTCACAGCTCCTTTCAATAAAACCTATTTTTTTAATGTATTGTGAGTTGTATATCATGTAACCTGCTGAGACAGATTTACCTCGCATGTCAGTACTTAGTCATTATATTTTTTGTTTAATCCGCAGGACTTGCAAACTTGATCTCCACTGTCGGTTTACATACATAACTTTTTAAAGGAAGATCGATCTAAGGAAGTACAAATTGTCAAAGAAAATAACGAGATAGACATATTTTGTTCCCTTATAACACGGAATATGGAGAGACGGACTTTATGGAGAAAATGGTTTCATTTGTTCGGAAATAAAACTTTGAGAATTCTTGATATTGAAATTACGCTAGCAGTGAAAGACCTGCTCTTGGGCAGAACACTTATGTATGCATGTAATGTAATGTGGGTGTGCGTGCGTATGTATGTACATTGTGTGTGTGTGTGTGCGCGTGTGTGTGTGTGTGCGTGCGTGTGTGTGTGAAATCATTTATTATTGTTTTCATGAAGAACTTAAACACAGATGCCTGCCGATCGGGAGTTCCGCTCTGACGCGGGTTCGATTCCCACTTAGGCTGATTACTTATTTGGGGTTTTTCCGAGGTTTTCCCCACCCATTAGGCAAATGTCAGGTAATCTATGGCGAATCCTCGGCCTCATCTCCCCAAATATCATCAAGCAAGTCCATCGACGCTAAATAACCTCGTAGTTGAAACAACGTCTTTAAATAACCAAGTAAAAAAAAAAAAAAAGAAAAATAATAAACGCAGATTGCAAAGTCATGCGAAACTTCTGAATTTAACATTAATTTGGAAATATCTGTAAAGAATAGAAAGGTTTTCTCTTTCAAATGTGAAGAACATCTTTACATAATTTTTCCTCTATAAAAACATTATAATGTAAGTGAGAATTTTTAATAATTTGGGGCACAGTTTTGTACATAATGGGACCAACGATTTGGAAAATAAACTAAATATACATTAATAACTAACAGGTGTTCCACCGCTATGCAATAACGGTGAGTAACAGTTAGGATGTGTAACCGTGAAACGAGCGAGCTTGGTTTCAAATCCTGGTTGGGACAAGTTACATGGTTGGGGTTTTTTCCTCCGAGAATTTCCCCTCAACCAATTGAAGCAGATTTAGTGGATAACTTTCGGCGCTGAACATCGGATTCATTTCGCCTTAGTTCATTTCAACTTCATCTATCATCTCTCAATAGTTTCAGGTCAACAGTGAATGCAACAACTCTATATCAATCAAAAGGAAAGAGATCTACCGACGAGGTTTTAATATGACAAACACTTTTACTACGTCACACTACTTTTGACCAATAAAACGGTACGAAAGGATGTCTTTAAACCAATCATGGCTGCTTATCGCACGATTTTATCGCGTTCCTAGCATTTGTTTAATTTTATCGCGCCCCTAGCATTTGTTTATTTATATCACTACTCTAGCATTTGTTTCTTTGTTTGCCAACATTTCAAACTGCACTGGTCTGGACGTCAAAAAACAGAAAATTACAAACCACTCCAGTCGATGCACAGCAGTTTCAAAAATGACTCGCATTGGCATTCAAGAACAAGAATTAATAAAGATCACTGGTCATAGCTATGCATCTTCCCTGAAACTCTATTTACAGATAAATGAAGAGCACCATTTCGAAATACTGAATGTTGAGGGATACACCATGTACATCAACGAGTTCACTTCTTTTACGCACACGTCCAATATAACATCAACTGAACCACCAACCACTAAAACATTCAAATTTGAAAATTGTACTTTCAATAATTATTCCTTTTAAAATTATTCATGTTTATTTTTTATGTCATCATTTGTTTATTTCATCATCCCTAATTAAAGCTTTTCTAACACTTGTTTATATTATTTAGGTTATATTATAGCTTCTGCTATATGATATTATGGATAGTCACGTATCAGAGATTGTTTAATACTAAGATTTATTGAAAATCATCTGTAAAGTGACGTTGATTACTGGGATCCGGATAATTGAAGTGGAATGCAACTATTTTAGTAAAAATGAAATTGAATCAACAAAGCCTTCTTGACTAGTAACCTTCCACAGAGTTCAATTAAGATTCCATATTTGGCACAACTGATAACAAGAAAACAGCTAACCATAACACACTACTGCCATATACTAGCGTAATATTTGTAATGTTGAGATGGTACAAATTTGAAGACAGTTTTGTATTTTCGTAAGTCAATTAATATTTTATTGTATTGGAGTATTTTGTTACTTCTAATCTTTATATATTTTCTTCTAATCGTGTAATAGTCAATTAAATCCCACTCGAGTTTTGATTTTCTCTAGATAAATCAAAACCTTCGTGAGGTTACTGTTAATAAAGTCTGTAGTACAAAATTAAACAGTGAAAATAATGTATTAAATAAGGTTTATGCTCGACGATGCCGAAATGTAGTAATTATGCACCTGGTAGCAGTCCTTTAATGCATGTCATTAAAGTACACCTATTCATTAAAGTTCAGGTTTTCGATTATTCTTGGATATGCAGTCGAAAGACAACGAGGGAAACGTCACGGAGGCTGGAAATCCAATACTGTCGCAGAAGGTTATGTTCTTTTAATATAATAATTAGCGTTAATTGTAAATAATATTCAAATAAATTCAATTTGTCATCTCGTTTTTTCAGTTCTAAATCAATTTCCAGGTTATATCAAAATTAGTTCATGATACATTACAACAAGGTCAATGACATTATTGTTCCTCGGAAAAAATCAATACTTTCGCGTCTGCGCACATCTCACAATTTAAGATCTATGAACAAGGTCACTTCCGCTCTTCTGTCAGATACAAATAAAATGAATACTTCTGAATAATTTCAAGTTAGAGATATATGGTTGAGCATAAAAAGTCGTATGAAACTTGCCTATAATGGTAATTAAGACGCTCGTATGAAAATTATGAAACTCGCTCGCGTCGTTTCATAAACAAACATACTTGCGTCTTAATTACTATCATTATAGGCTCGTTGCATAATGTACTATTTCATACACTATTTAACGACGTTGTATCAAATGCAATGTTTTCTATCATCTAGTAAAACGGTGATTGAAGCACTCTTTTGTATTTCCATGAGAATGTCTTAATTTCCACGTGGAATGGCAGCAACATCACGCAATTGCTCTTCTTTTTCCACTCGTCCGTGGAATTTTCTCGCACACCATTTAGCCTTAACTGCACCGGACGAGTTCTTCCTCTTCCAGACTCCCGCACACCCGCTCATCCTTCTCCCATACATCCTCATACGACTGCTGGGATGCACGCAACAGTGACACTAGTGCCTAGATTCTTTGCATAAGTTATTCACTTTCTTGCCAAATGTGTTCTAAGAAATTAGGTCTAGGCCTACTGCTTGATTATTGAAAAGTCATATCGTATGGTAGAACAATTTGTTACCCAGTTTAAGCTACAAAGAATAATTACGGACTTGGAATTAAGAGCTCCGAATATCAACTTCAATGTGTTTAGTTTTCTTAGTTATATTCTTATTGCAAAGATTCCATGCACGACACTTGTAGATTTATTTGTGCTCCCATTAGATGATAATATATATAGAGCTCAAATATTTGAAGTGATCAATTACTGTTAATTTTACTAATACCGATCCTTGTTTCTCTAATGTGGTGGTGGTGGTGGTGGTGGTGGTGGTGGTGGTGGTGGTGAACATATACTGGTCTTGCTGCAGAAATTGTCACATCGTCTATTGTACCTTTAAAATTGTTTTAACATAGGGCCTACCCATAGTTATATAATAATAATAATAATAATAATAATAATAATAATTACTTACCTACTTACAAATGGCTCTTAAGGAACCCGCAGGTTCATTGCCGCCCTCACATAACCCTGTCCTCGGTCCCTAACCTGTGCAAGATTAATCCAGTCCCTATCATCATATCCCACCGCCCTCAAATTCATTTTAATATTATCCTCCTATCTACGTCTCGGCCTCCCCAAAGGTCTTTTTCCCTCCGGCCTCCCAACTAACACTCGATATGCATTTCTGGATTCGCCCATAAGTGCTACATGCCCTGCCCATCTCAAACGTCGGATTTAATGTTCCTAATTATGTCAGTCGAAGAATACAATGCGTGCAGTTCTGTGTTGTGTAACTTGTCCATTCTTCTGTACCTTCATCTCTCTTAGTCCCAAATATTTTCCAAAGCAACTTATTCTCAAACACTCTTAATCTCTGGTCCTCTCTCAAAGTGAGAGTGCAAGATTCACAACCATATAGAACCGGTGATAATAATAATAATAATAATAATAATAATAATAATAATACTTTATTTAGTTATAAATTATATTAGTGTGCTATACAAAAGGTATTTGTTGTTGTTGGTGATAATGATAATAATAATAATAATAATAGTAATAATAATAATAACACTTTATTTATAAGTTATATTAGTGTGCTAGACAACAATTATTAGTTGATGTCAATGATAATAACAATAATAATATTAATAATAAGCCTAATTTTATTTATTTATGCTTTTATATTTATGTGCTGCAAAACAGCAAGAGGTCAATTATTATAGTGCAGCATAATGATAACGAGAATCAATTAAATAATACAACACAAAATACATAAAGTAACTACTATACATTAAATGGATCAATATTCATTCCATGCAAATTGGCATTTTTTATTCATCTGCAGATCGGTGAAAGAGATTTTGAATTTCTAGTATAAAGAATTTTTTGAAATCTTAATCCTTTTGTAGGACTACAAAGATTGGTATTACTTAAGAAAGATTCACAATCAATTTCAACCTTAATGACCTTACAAAATAATAAATGTAATCAAGATCTTGACATCTGGCGTATAGACTACAACAATTAAAATATTTACAGTTAATCTCATAATTATAAACACGGGAATTGGGTAAAAATCGAAAAGTACATAAGGAAATAAATTTTGTTAATACTAATAATAATAATAATAATAATAATAATAATAATAGTAATGTCTATGCGTATGACGTGAACATGTTAGGAGAAAATCCACAAACGATTAGGGAAAACACGGGAATTTTACTGGAAGAAGTAAAGAGATAGGTTTGGAAGTAAATCCCGAAAAGACAAAGTATATGATTATGTCTCGTGACCAGAATATTGTACGAAATGGAAATATAAACATTGGAGATTTATGTTTTGAAGAGGTGGAGAAGTTCAAATATCTGGGAGCAACAGTAACAAATATAAATGATACTCGGGATGAAATTAAACACAGAATAAATATGAGAAATGCCTGTTATTATTCGGTTGAGAAACTTTTATCATCCAGTCTGCTGTCGAAAAATCTGAAAGTCAGAATTTATAAAACAGTTATATTACCGGTCGTTCTGTATGGTTGTGAAACTTGGACTCTCACTTTGAGAGAGGAACAGAGACTACGGGTGTTTGAGAATAAGATTCTTAGGAAAATATTTTGGGCGAAGAGGGATGAAGTTACAGGAGAATAGACAAAGTTACACAACGCAGAACTGCACGCATTGTATTCTTCAGCTGACTTAATTAGGAACATTAAATCCAGACGTTTGAGATGGGCAGGGGATGTAGCACTTACGGGTGAATCCAGAAATGCATATCGAGTGTTAGTTGGGAGACCGGAGGGAAAAAGACCTTTAGGGAGGCCGAGACGTAGATGGGAAGATAATATTAAAATGGATTTGAGGGAGGTGGGATATGATGATAGAAAATGGATTAATTTTGCTCAGAATAGGGACCAATGGCGGGCTTATGTGAGGGCGGCAATGAACCTCCGGGTTTCTCAAAAGCCAGTAAGTAAGTAAGTAATAATAATAATAATAATCATAATAATTATAATAAATACTTATCATTTACTTACGCATCACAGTCTGTCTCAACTGCCAGGTGCGGAACTCCGCTCTTTCATCTCAGACCACTGAATACCTAGCCATGCGTTCCCACACTTGCCCCCATCATCAAGATGCAAATGTCGTAGCTAGGGACCCATCCGTTAGAGAGTTTTGTTTGATGTCTTACTTCATTCTTTTATTTAGTTTTTGTCATTGTTTTTTTGTTAATATATTCTCTTTGGCATTATTTTTTGTTCTTCCGCAGTGTCTTCATTCTTTCAGTATTTTCTCGTGTGTAGGATGCGAGAGATTCCAGCCCGCCCACCCCCTGCTGAGTTTTGCCGCCATTATTCTCGTCTTCTTTTTTACTTCCGGTTATACCCCTCCGTTGCTTTTCATCCTTCTCGTCGTTGTCACATCGTAGTCTTTCACTTTTATCCTGCTAAAAAATGGCAGCAGCTTTGGCATAATCTTTCTCCATCCATATTATTCTGGTAGGCCCAGTGCGAGGCTTCTGTGGTGGGAGATGCATATTATCTTCAATATTAAGGTCCAGCAGGAGCAAAAAATGAATTACCTGCGTTCTTTCGGTGTTTCGTCTGCTCGATGCAAGAAATGATAAAAATTATCCATTCATTGCCTACCTACATTACGCGACTCTATGAAGGAAATTATGTTCTGTGCTCACCTCGTGCAAGGCATAGCAATACAGCGAGATAGAGAACATGTGACTTATTTTAGAGTCATTTCATTGTTACGGGTGTGACAAATATATAGTTCATTGAGTAAAAGACTTAAGATTATGTCAGTTTCTTATCTTGTAGGCAGTTGAAAAAGCTATGTTATATAAGGTAACAGAGGGTAAGTGCCCGGGTTAGCGGCCATTTCGTCCAGCATTTTTCGTCCAATGGTACATTATTTCGTCCAGAGTTAAGTTACTTTCCCCATGTCACTTTGTCTACAATATTTCGGACAAGAATTTTTGTCCAACTCTACATTTCGTCCAGACCATTTGAGCCAAGAATTTTCGCCCACATTTTATTATATTGGCCAATTTATTACTTACTTACTTACAAATGGCTTTTAAGGAACCCGTAGGTTCATTGCCGCCCTCACATAAGCCCGCCATCGGTTCCTATCCTGTGCGAGATTAATCCAGTCTCTATCATCATATCCCACCTCACTCAAATCCATTTTAATATTATCCTCCAATCTACGTCCCGGTCTCCCCAAAGGATTTTTTCCTTCCGGGCTCTCAACTAACACTCTATATCCATTTCTGGATTCGTCCATACATGCTATATGCCCTGCCATCTCAAACGACTGGATTTAATGTTGCTAATTATGTCAGGTGAAGAACATAATGCGTATAGTTCTGCGTTGTATAATTTTCTCCATTCTCCTGTAACTTCATCCCTCTTAGCCCCACATATTTTCCTAAGAATCTTATTCACAAACACTCTTAATCTCTGTACCTCTCTCAAGTTGAGAGTCCAAGTTTCACAACCATAAAGAACAACCGGTAATATAACTGTTTTATAAATTCTAACTTTCAGACTTTTTGACAGCAGACTAGATGACAAAAGCTTCTCAACCGAATAATAACAGGCATTTCCCATATTTATTCTGCGTTTAATTTCCTCCCGAGTGTCATTTATATTTGTTACTGTTGCTCCATGGTATTTGAATTTTTCTGTCTTCGAACAATAAATCTCCAATTTTTATATTTTCATTTCGTATAATATTCTGATCACGAGGCATAATCATATACTTTGTTTTTTCGGGATTTACTTCCAAACCTATCTCTTTACTTGCTTCAAGGAAAAATTTCCCTGTTTTCCCTAATCGTTTGTGGATTTTCTCCTAACATATTCACGTCATCCGCATAGACAAGAAGCTGATGTAACCCGTTCAATTCCACACCCTCTCTGTTATCCTGGACTTTCGTAATGACATGTTCTAGAGCGAAGTTAAAAAGTAAAGGTGATAGTGCATCTTCTTGCTTTAGGCCACAGTGACTTCGAAAAGCATCAGACAGAAGCTGGCCTATACGCGTAATATAATATAATAAGTAAGTAGAGTAATATAATATAAATGTTGACAAAATATAAAGTAGAAATAAATGGAATAATACCGTTACTAGGCAACTAAAAATGTCTGTTTGGACGATATGCCTTACTGAACGATATGTGCTACGGACGCAACTTGTTGGACGAAATGCCTCAATGGATGAAATGTCTTATCGGACAATAAGCGCTATGACGAATCTTGTAGGACGAAAAGTCCTTTAAGGAGTATGTGCAGTCGGGTAAGAGTGCTCGCGTGAATTTTTCATAGTTGATATGCGTACTGCAAAATTGTCTTGCATTACTCCATTGAGTAGGCCTCTAGATTATTGGCAAGGTTGAGACATACGTTGTTCGAGCCGCAGTAGAATCTCTATTTAGAAAGATGTGTAAACGTTTCGTTCGAAATCTCATGTAATTTTTTCAAAAGAGAACTTGAGCTTTCTACAGAGTTATAAGTCAGTCAGAAGGAACATTTTGACATTAAAATGAAATCCTATTTGTAGCAATGAAGTGGCATGAACTAATGTCCTATGACCGTATTGTGCTGCTCCTTAGTAACACATTCTTAAACTGACTCGATGTCGGCTAACAGTGTGCACAGAATAAGCGGGTAAGAGTGTGCGAGTTATGTTCAAGTTACGAAGGATTTGGAGCTTTACTATGAGACTATTGTTCATAAGGCTTTTTTTATAATCATTGTCTATTATTTCTCGTTTCTACAGTTGTAGTTAAATACATTACTAAATCTCATATTTCTGTCGTGGGCGTTGTGATGTAGAATAGTGTAAAAGAACTCAGTTATAAGTGTGTTGAGAGCCTGAAAATTTCTATGTCTGCCTCAAAAGTGTTCTCATATCGTCGTTTTTCCTGAAATAACTCCTATGTGACACATTTATCGATTTTCAGATTTTTGGTCTATTAAATAACTTTAATAGTGATGAAGCAAAAATAATAAAATACCCTATATGTAATTATATTTCTTTCTTTCGAAAATGTAAGAATTCACACTCACCTATATAGCATTGCCATAGAATGAAAAATGTGTTTTTTCCTACTGAAAAATTATATATTTTGCACATAGGAGTTATTGCAGGAACAACGACGATATAAAACAAATTGTTTTGCATGAATTCAAATGTTTGTTTCATAATTTAATCACTGCAAACTCTTTATGCTTACTCTTACCCGCCTGTGCGGCTAAGAGTGTGCATTTGCCTCCTTCAAAAAATCAAATTTCATTTGTTTACTATCGTCTCCTAAAGTCCATCTGCCGAATTTGTAATCCATATAATACTGTCATTCATTAAACAATTTTCCAACATTTCATATATAATACTATAGAATAGGAAGAAAAGTAGAGAAGGTAATCTTAGCCACCGGCGTGGCTTAGTCGGTTCTTGCCTTCCGGTCTGAAGTTGCGTTCGGGCGCGGGTTCGATCCCCTCTTAGGCTGATTACCTGGTTGGGATTTTTCCGAGTTTTTCCCCAACCGTAAGGTGAATGCCAGGTAATCTACGGCGAATTCTCGGCCTCATTTCGCCAAAGACCATCTCACTATCACCAATCTCATCGACGCTAAATAACCTCGCAGCTGATACAGCGTCGTTAAATAACCAGCTAAAAAAAAAGTAAGTAAACTTGCGAATTCTAAATGAGGCAGTAGAGCAAGTGGACAGCTTCAAATACTTGGGGTGTACTGTAAGCAGTAACATGAGCTGCTGCCAAGAAGCCGAAAGGAGAATAGCAACGGCAAAGGAAGCTTTTAATAGAAAAAGGAACATCTTCTGCGGACCTCTGAAGAAAGAATTAAGGAAGATACTTGTGAAGTGCTTTGTGTGGAGTGTGGCATTGTATGGGGCAGAAACATGGACATTACGACGAAGTGAAAAGAAACGATTAGAGGCATTTGAAATGTGGATAAGGAGAAGAATGGAGCGTGTCAAGTGGACAGACAGAATAAACTGTGTTGGAAAGATTAGATGAAGAAAGAATGATCCTGAAACTGATCAGAAAGAGGAAAAGGAATTGGGTGGGTCACTGGTTGAGAAGAAACTGACTTCTGAAGGATGCACTGGAAGGAATGGTGAACAGGAGAAGAGTTAGGGGCAGCCTAGATATCAGATGACATTAAGATATATGGATCATATGAGGAGACAAAGAGGAAGGCAGAAAATGATGCTTATAATGTGTGTATCTTCGCTGTCCAGATTTCTCCGATTCCTTGGCCCGAATTTCCTTTCTGTAGTCCCTCCACCTGTAGCAGTGGTCATCGAGCCCTTGCACTTGCTTGAGTTCGGAGTTTTCCAAATGAGCATCGGCAGACAGACTCTGTGAATTGAGACTCGAGCTATTATATTACCTCCCGTTATCGGAGTCGAAGGGTGGGGACCAGACTGCCTGAAGAGACTTCAATGCACGAGTCAAAAAGTATTAAGGTACTTGTAAATCTCTTTTGTGATTTCACTTTTACGAAAATGCTCGTTTTCCTTTCGTCCCTTTTGATAATCATCGATGCGTCTCGAAACACTTTTACTACTTGGAGGGAGGAAGATGGTGCGGTAGAAGGGGAAGGACAACCCTCCATCATCCCTCACCCCTTGTGCTAATATCCAATTCTTGAACCCTTTCACTCTGGAGTAATATGTACCTGCTACTTTCCCATGCACCCTTCTCAAATTTTTTATTCTGTGTTTAAGAAAAGGTCTATGCTTGAGATTTTGCATACAAGATGTATTTATACGAACACAACATACTGGTCTAGTCGACATGGTAGTAATAGTACTTTAGCTTCCTAATTGGGAAGAATGCTTCCCAAGCAAGCGGTTCGAACTTCGATTCCCGCCGTGAGTAATGGAAGAAATGTATTTTCCGTCCACGGGACTGGGAGTCTGTTGTCTTGTGATTGTCCTGTGATGTCTCTGCAGTGGTTCTGCGTTATTCCGATCACATGATCAGCGATGTCCACGGTTGTGAGATGTCAAGTGTAAGATCAAAAGAATTTCCTCCTCTATCCGCTATGGTGTGTAAGTCGGAAAAAGGGGAGGTTTAAACTGACAATGTTTTTAACTGTTGATTAACAATAAGAAAGAATAATTTTTAGTGAAATTTCGGTATTTATATGATGATTGTTAGTCATTATAGGGAATTTATATGTTTTTCGAGCAAAATAAAAAAATCTTACATTTTCAGTAGGGCCTACTAAGTTGAAAATGAATGAGTACGGAAATAATTGGGTTACGATTCTCAATGTTTCTGGATGATGTACAATATATTACACTAAAATAATTAGTAAAGACTAAATATTTGTAAAAAAAATTCTTTGTGAATTTTCTTGCAGTTTCTAAGGTTTGAAGATTAAACAAGTTGGGGAAATTTTGTTATTGGTAGGTTCATCTTTAAGGGTATATGTACGTGAACGACCGCAAACATTATCAATAAATGCAGGCTTAAATTTTCTAAAATTTTATAAGGAAATGAACTCACAAATGGACAAAATTACAAGGTGTCACAACAAAACTTATTAGAACTTAAATATCTGATAAAAGTATAAAAAAGATTACTAATAATATTTTTAAGAATTCACTTTTTACTTTATATTAAATTTTTCAAAATTTGAAAACTTCCACACATTTTTTCATAACTCCACAACCATTAGAGATAGAATTGTGAAATTTTGTGCACTGTTTTAACATCCATTAATGCAAAAGGTAGACTATAAATAATGCCCATTTGTTTGAAAATAGAAAAATTAGGTCACTAAATTTTATGCAGATTTTAATATATTCTATATAGGACAAATAAAAAATTAATTGTATTAAAATAAACAACTCTACATGTCTGAGAGTAGTCTACTTTTCAGAAATAAGTGCTTATTACATGCAGGAAAAATATTAAAGATGTCAGAGAGACCATAACAATGTTATGGTTACCAAATGATGTAACTGCAGAACTTTTTTTTTTTTTTTTCATACTTTGATAAAAAAAATATTATTAGTGACTTTTTTTATACTTTTATAAGATATTTAAGTTCTAATAAGTTTTGTTGTGGTATCTTGTAATTTTTGTCCAATTGTGAGTTCATTTTCTTATAAAATTGTAGAAATTTAGAGCCTGCATTTTCTGATAATATTTGTGGTCTTCACGTAGGCTACATATACCCTTAGGCCTAACTGTTGAATGGAGGCGCATTCCTTGAGGTCACAGTGTTAGGGGGGGACGCAGCTGTGCAAACCTCATAGCTATAATTTCCTCCATTCAGCAGTTAGAGATGAACGGACCAAAAACAAAATTTCCCTATTTTTTTAACTCTAATCTTTAGAAACTGCTAAGATATTCAAAACGTTTTTTTTTTACAAATATTTGATTTTTACATATTTAAAGATAATATACCCTACATCATCCTGCAACAGTTGAGAATCGTGTACCAATTAATTACTTATTCATATTCAACTTTAATACTGAAAATGTAAATTTTTTAAAATTTTGTTTGAAAAACTTATAAATTCTCTGTAAGGACTAACAATGATCATATAAATACCGAAATTCCACTAAAATTAGTCTTTCCTATTGTTAATCAACAGTTAAAAAATATTGTTAGTTTCTCTAATACTTTAAGGGGTTAGGTACAGCTTACAGCAGTCAAATTTTTGGAAATATTCAACATTTTTTTCCTGCATTATTGTATCCTGTAAAATAATGAAAGTTGGTATGTGTAAAACACTGTCCTTTTGCTATGTGAAAAAAAAAATATGTTTACCATTTTAAAAGAATTATTTATATTTTTTATTAAAAATTCAAAATGGTGGCAGTTTACTATGCAGTAATGAAGCTTTTCCCTCATAACTCATAAACTTGTTAACTTTTTCATGTTCTCTCTCTTTTATTTTATTTTTAACTCATGTTTACAATATCATGCTCTTTCAACTACATTCCTTAGTAAATAATATATATTTTTTTTAATTTTGTTAGAAGAAAATACTCATATTGACCATTTAAAAATTAATTTAATTTTTATCAGACAATCTATCAAAGGTAGAGAAGTGGTCTTGCATCATATTGTAGATGTGACATTAATAAATACACACAAGACATTTCATCACAGAATGTTGAATAGTTTTTGAGGTATGTGGGAAACGCTTCATCACTGCACAGTGAACTGAATTTAAAAAAAAAATGTAAATAATTTTTTAAATCGTAAAAATATTTTTTTTTTCATATAGCAGAAGAATAGTGTAATGGAGGAAAAAAAAATGTTGAATATTTCCAAAATTTTACTGCTGTAAGCTGTACCTAACCCTTTAAGACTAAGTTAGCATTTCATAAGGGTTATAAGGTATCCCTAAACTTCCTGGCAAATATAATAATAATAATAATAATAATAATAATAATAATAATAATAATAATAATAATAATAATCCGTGGCGCTACAGCCAGTGAAGGGCCTATACCGACCAGCCGACTGCTGGCCTCACGCCCACATGCCGAAGCAGAGGTGGACGATCATCCAACCAGAATGGAGGTATCGTGTGGTTAGCACGATGATCCCCCAGCCGTTATAGCTGGTATTCGCAACCGGATTTCGCTATCTATCGTAGCTCCCCAAGTGCATCACGATGCTGGGTGGGCACCGATCCCATACACTGGCCGAGATTTCATGAGAAAATTTCTTCCCCCATGAGGACTCGAACCAGCGCGCATTCCGTAACGCGAGTCCTAGGCAGGTGCCTTAGACCACGACGCCACGGCGCGGGATTCCTGGCAAACATTGTACGCTCAGAATGACATTTTTTTTTTTAACATAAATAGTGAAAAAGTGTATTTCCACAAATATGTCGAAGGGATTTTATAGAGCTTAAAATACCTCCTTATATTTCGTATATCAAGAAAGTAAAAATAATCTACCATTTTCGTAATTTGCAATTTTTTCGCAGACCCTAAATTGAACCCAGAACTCTTATAGTAAAGATCTGCGACGAACATTTCAAAGAGGGATTGTACAACCTCTTTTACCACTCATTTGTTTTAACTTGATTAAAATCAATATAAATCAAATTGCCACTAATTTCAAGGAGATGAGACTGTAAAGGATGGAATATTTAATTGGATTTCAACACTTTTGTAAATAAAACAGAACGCTCCCAAAGAAAACGTTCTCTTTCCCTCGGTTACATCCTTTCACGAACACTTCCTACGTTCGTTCTTCCTCTCTCTTTTGATTTTCATCTCCCTTTTCGGCCTCTGTACCTATTAAAATATCTACATTTTGATTAATTTATCTGTCTTCTTATTTCTCTTTCCCCCGTTCGTTCTTTTTTTAAACTTTCCCTTTTTCGTATACCGCACAACTTCATCTCTCTTCTACGTATACATTACTGTGTTATTATTACATATATCTGTCTCTTTCTCTCTCTGTTGTGGAAATATCCTCGGGGTTTACGAACTGGCAGCATAGGAAAACTGTGCAGTAGTGAGGCTTTCTCCTTGATATTATACCTCGCCGCAATCCATCCTCGTTGCATTTAAATGAAAAACTTAATATCGCTTCCCATAGGTACCGTGGTGCACATAACGTCCTTTGTCTACATCGGAGGTGGGAAATTGGTCTATTTGCTCCCACGAAAGAGAAGACGCATAGACTCCTACGATGGTAATTTAAATGACTATTTTGTCTACAGTCTTCTAGCGATCTGTGTAATTATTATTAATCTGAAAATAGCGGTTTGTTTGTTATTAATTATAATGCAAACTAGAGAATTACTTAATAAAGTTCTACATACAGCTAAAAAATGTACTGATTTTAAATATTTTATATAAAAGAACTTAACGCATTTCACATTTATTGATTATATTAAGGTGTTTGATAGAATAAATAGAAATTAATTATGGAGAATATATAATAGAGGTATTCCATTGCATCTAGTTGAAGTGATTAGAAACATATATATTAATTTTAAAATACAAATAGCTGGTGATACACAGGTAAGAGTAGAGGAAGTTAACTTAGGTTAGAGACAAGGCTGCAGCATGTCGCCGATTCTATTCAATATATATATATATATATATATATATATATATATATATATATATATAAACACTCCCAAAAATAATATACACTTATGAAAAAAAAATAAAAAATTATTGGATTAACAATATTTTCACCGTTACAATTACACATATATAAACACTAAATATAAACATTTACATAGAGATAAAAAATTTTGCAGGAGAAAAAGTTCGTCCAAAGGGCTGGACTCTGGAAGATTACCCAAAACGCTCATTGCATTTCCGCGTTGAATAGCAATACTTAAGCGTTGACGCAAATAAGTAGTGCAACGGCGATCACCAGTAATGGAGATCAAAATTTGGCCGATTTGAGATACCAAAACTTCAGCGTCATGACTCCAAGGACCGAAGGTCTCCACAGCAAATGGGACAAAGATATAATTGTCTAAAAGATGAGCATATTTATTGACTTTCTTCTTCACGGCTAATTCAGCAGCAGATGCTGCGTGTCTGGAGGTATTCGGCAAGTGAGATGGAGCTAGAGTGTCAACGCAAGTGGAGTCCCAAATTAAAGATTTTCCTCTAGACCATGGAATTAAGGTCAGACCATCGGGTCGTTTACCATCTGTGCGACTAATACCTGGTGGTTCCAAAAGAGACGGGATGCCACAAGAAGTCAGAGATCTTTTAATGATATCATTGAGTGATGCATGTCTGGGAATGCGACCCTTGCTCCTCGCACAGCTGAGTGCATGATAACCGTAAATATCAGCAATTCCCCCGCAAATACGTTGTTGTGGCTGGCGAAATATTAAGAAAATGGAAAATAAAAATAAAGACACAGAATTTTAATGAAGATAATTTCATAATGACGATGCTATTCGCTGACGATCAGGTAGTAATAGCAAATAATAAAAATATCCTACAGAGAGTAGTACATGAGTTATGGTAAATAAATAAGAACTATAATATGGAGATACCTGTACATAAGACTAAAACTATGGCATTTTGTGGCAAATCTCCTGTAAGATCTAAAATAGTAATAGGAAACAGTGTTATAGAACAGGTAAATAAATTTAAATTTTTGGGCGTTACCTTATCTTATAAAGGACACTGTGATCAAAAAGAAAAAAATAGAAAAATTTAATTACATAAATGGAACAATAAGAAGAACCCTGAAATGAAAAGCTAGAAAAGATACATTGTTAAAATTTTATAAGATGATGTCAGTGCCCAGTTTACTATATGGAAGCGAAACATGGGTTATGAAAAAGAAAGATGCCTCTAGATTACAAACAAATGAGATTAAATTTTTTAGAAGCGTAGCAGGTTAGAGGAAAATAGAACATAAAAGAAACGAAGAAATAAGAGAAGAACTTGAGATATATGAATTAAACAACAAAATAGAAGAATATAGAAATACATGGATGTCTCCCATTTCAAGGATGCAGGACGACAGGATACCATATAGTTTTGGAAATATAAACCTCGGGGAAGAAGAAATATTGGAACACCAGCCAAAAGATGGATGGACCAATTTCAGTAGCTGCTACAGGAATCAATTTCCTAATGCATGAAGGATGATGATGATGATGATGATAAAAGAACTTCAGCATTTTACAGTACCGTTATTTTGAGTCCATATATCAGGTGTTTCAGACCACCTGTATCAGCCTTTTTTTCTCGAAAACTATATGAAATTGGTTGTTCATAAAAAATTTGATAATCAAAACCTATGTAAAGAATCGATTGGTGGTTGTACAATTTCCCGTAACAAAACGGAAGTAGGTGTATCTGTGGTCAACTTCGAAATTTCAAATGAGAATATGGGCCATTGAAGGTACCATTGGAAACTACTTTTAGAAAGAAACAACTTTTACTGAAACTTTTTTTTCTAACTTTTATTGTTTACTCACAAAAAAAAAACAAAAATGGTATTTTCTGAGAAATGCTGTAGGCCTATGTTGTTTATGTACGTACACTCTTCATAGTAACTGTTCAAAATGTCTGCCACCCTGTGCTAAACAATGTTCTGATCTCCTCCTAACATCCGTGATTGCATGAACTTCAGCACAGCTGAGAGACCCACAGGCTTCTATAATTCTTTGTTTCAAGTCTTCTCTAGTTGTTGGACGCACCTGATAGTATATGTCTTTAATTCTCCCCCATGAGAAGAAGTCATTTCCACAATGTCGTTCAGATTTGAAATTATTTTTAACGACATTTTTCATAATATATATCATCGGAATGAAATGTACTAGAATATTAAAAAACTGATGAGGGATTTAAGGAAATTCCAGTGATAATGTAAAATGTCTCTATTCTAATTAAAAAAATAATGAACGAGTGAATGAATGAATTAATTACGGTAATTAATTAACAAACAAATGTACTATTGAACGAATGAACAATTGAACGAATCAAAAGTTGAACGATTGAACGAATAAACTATTGAGCGATTGAATTATTGAACAAATTAACGATTCAATGATTCAACAATTAAGCGAATAAGTGATTGGACAAATGAACGATTGAGCGATTGAACGAATAAATGATTAAGCGATTGAACGATTGAACTATTGAACGATTGAACTACTGAACGAATGAACAATTGAACGAATGAACGAATAAACGATTGAACTATTGAACTAATGAGCGAATGAAAGATTGAACGATTGAACGAATTAACGATTGAGCGAATGAAAGATTGAACGAATGAACAATTGAACGACTGAACAATTGAACGAATGAACAATTGAACGAATGAACAATTGAACGAATGAACGATTGAACTATTGAACAAATGATCGAATGGAAGATTGAACGATTGAACGAATTAACGATTGAGCGAATAATCGATTGAACGAATGAACGATTGAACGAATAAGCTATTGAACGATTGAACGAGTGAACGATTGAACGAATGAACGATTGAACGAATGAGCGAATGAACGATTGAGCGATTAAACGACTGAACGATTAAACGAATTAACAATTGAACGAATGAACTATTGAACGATTTAACGAAAGAACGAATGAGCGATTGAAAGATTGAACGAATGAAAAATTGAACGAATGAAAATTTGAACGAATGATCGATGGAACGAAAAGGACTGATTGAGTGACGAGTTGTCGACTCCATGTTGTCTGGCAATTTTTTTTTTTTTTTTTGCCTTGGCTTCCCCAACTATCCTATTCAATTTGTGTATTAAATTCTGAAACATTCTGTATTTTCTGCAAAAACAATTGATATTCCTGCAAAATCTAGAATTTTAAGTGAAGAGAATTTGTTTATTTATTTATTTCAAGGTGAGTAAAAATTAGGTCCAAAATAAGATTTCCTAATAATCACACTCTAGAATTTCACAGAACAATAAGTGCGATAGGTTGACATTAGCAGAATATGCCTAGAAATCTATATTCGTTGTCTTTAAAAAAGGTTATAAGATTTTTCCGGCTACTAAAGATTATACATAAAAATTTCATGTATATTTATGGAATTTAACGCGAAAACATCTCAGATTAAATGAATTTTGATGAATCGCTAATGCACCGCTTCTCAACTCATATAACGGCAATTTTCCCCGTACACATGGAGTGTTTCTTTTCTTAGTTTTGAAGTGGAATGTTTTGATAAGCGTTCACGTCAGCTGATTTGCATAAACTCGCCGAGAGACTGCGGCACTCCCGGCCAGCAGCTCGTGTCACTTGTCTCGCGCATCTGTTCCTGGGCTCCTGTTCCCATGCTCCGAAAAACCTAACGGAAGCCGCCTCTCGCATCTCCCAACCTCGGGGCTACCTCTCTGTGTGACTCTGCATGCGTCCAGATATGTAATTAAATATGGTCATTAAAGCGTACAGGTAAATTGAGGGAGGCTCAATCTGGAGTTCAAAAAGAGTTCAACGAGGCGAAACAGTTGCGATTTAAAATTGGGGAAGTGAATGATTTTATCATGTGTTATAAATATACAGTATAGTACACGTAGAAAACTACATTTATTTTCTTCAATTTGACGTTTCTTTGAACACTTTAATTTTGTTATTTTCTCATTTAACGAAAAATGAAGAGGAAATCTATGTTTGTAAGCAAAATACACTAAGTTAAAAATATTACTTCTGAAAAAAAAAAGCGAATATAATGTACAAAATGTATAAAGGCTATATAAACTTCGAATTGGAAAATTAAATGAACACAAAGAGAAACAACTTACTAAAAATAATTATTTTCAGGATTCAATGACGTCAAGAGCTTTCTAAACGCTTTTTATTTTATCTACAGCAATCTCACTAGAGGTTTTGATTTATCTAGAGAAAATCAAAACTCGAGTCGGATTTAATTGACGATTACACGATTAGAATAAATTATTATAGGGGAGAGTTGGGTAGTATCGGACATCGGCTAATATCGGACAGTGAGTTTCTTTCATCTACAACCAGATGATAGTACCTGAATGACATGGTTACGTTTCTGTGATGTCGCATACAGAAACATAACCATGTCATTTAGGTACTACCATGTGGTGGTAGATGAAAGAAACGCACTGTCCGATATTACCCGATGTGCGATATTACCCAACTCTCCCCTAAAGATTAGAAGAAATAAAATACCGGTACTCTAATACAATAAAGTATTAATTGACTTACTGAAATTCTATTTCACTAGTATTAGCTTCACCAAAACGTTTAAGCAGAGCCGCCATTTTCAGTTGACTATCTGTGCGGTATACAAATGATGATCGCAAAGCATGTTTTATGGTACCGTAAAGAATTTGCAGTTTGAAACGTTGGCAAACAAAGAAACAAATGCTAGGATAGTGATAAAAACAAACAAATGCTAGGGAAGCGATGAAATTAAACAAATGCTAGGGAAGCGATGAAATTAAACAAATGCTAGGGAAACGATGAAATTGTGCGATAAGCAGCATGATTGGTTGAAAGACGTCCTTTCGTACCGTTTTATTGGTCAAAAGTAGTATGACGTAGTAAAAGTGTAATAGTCAGAAGTAATATTTTTGACTTAATATGTCTTGCTTGTAAGCCGACGAAATACTCTACTATTGCATAGAATATATTCCGAGATTTTTTTTAAAGAAAATTAACTTTTTTTCAGCGTCTCTGCTACCAGAAAATTTCTTCTTGTGTTTCTCTATGGTATGTTTGAGTGTGTACAGGAATTTCTCCTACGGTATTGGACACATTTTGCTCACAAGAAAAAATATACAAGTTTATTCACCAAATCAATGTAATCACTTTCTCTACAGTCTTCATAAAATATAATTTCAAAATAATATGAAAATGACAAAGAATAGTTTAGACTTTCGTACTGGTGATTGAACTTAACATCTCGTTGCTGAAACTGCTTACGGATTCCATTCCACACAACTGCACAAACCTGGTTAATCCAAATGGTTGAAACTACCTGTTAATCCAAACAAATGCACATTCCTGGTTAATCCAAATAACTGAACCCACCTGGCTAATAAAAATAACTGTACATTCCTGGTTAATCCAAATGGTTGAAACTACCTGTTAATCCAAACAAATGCACATTCCTGGTTAATCCAAATAACTGAACCCACCTGGCTAATAAAAATAACTGTACATTCCTGGTTAATCCAAATGGTTGAAACTACCTGTTAATCCAAACAAATGCACATTCCTGGTTAATCCAAATAACTGAACCCACCTGGCTAATAAAAATAACTGTACATTCCTGGTTAATCCAAATGGTTGAAACTACCTGTTAATCCAAACAACTGCACATTCCTGGTTAATCCAAATAACTGAACCCACCTGGCTAATAAAAATAACTGTACATTCCTGGTTAATCCAAATGGTTGAAACTACCTGTTAATCCAAACAAATGCACATTCCTGGTTAATCCAAATAACTGAACCCACCTGGCTAATAAAAATAACTGTACATTCCTGGTTAATCCAAATGGTTGAAACTACCTGTTAATCCAAACAAATGCACATTCCTGGTTAATCCAAATAACTGAACCCACCTGGCTAATAAAAATAACTGTACATTCCTGGTTAATCCAAATGGTTGAAACTACCTGGTTAATCCAAACAACTGCACATTCCTGGTTAATCCAAATAACTGAACCCACCTGGCTAATAAAAATAACTGTACATTCCTGGTTAATCCAAATGGTTGAAACTACCTGTTAATCCAAACAAATGCACATTCCTGGTTAATCCAAATAACTGAACCCACCTGGCTAATAAAAATAACTGTACATTCCTGGTTAATCCAAATGGTTGAAACTACCTGTTAATCCAAACAACTGCACATTCCTGGTTAATCCAAATAACTGAACCCACCTGGCTAATAAAAATAACTGTACATTCCTGGTTAATCCAAATGGTTGAAACTACCTGTTAATCCAAACAAATGCACATTCCTGGTTAATCCAAATAACTGAACCCACCTGGCTAATAAAAATAACTGTACATTCCTGGTTAATCCAAATGGTTGAAACTACCTAGTTAATCCAAACAACTGCACATTCCTGGTTAATCCAAATAACTGAACCCACCTGGCTAATAAAAATAACTGTACATTCCTGGTTAATCCAAATGGTTGAAACTACCTGGTTAATCCAAACAACTGCACATTCCTGGTTAATCCAAATAACTGAACCCACCTGGCTAATAAAAATAACTGTACATTCCTGGTTAATCCAAATGGTTGAAACTACCTGTTAATCCAAACAAATGCACATTCCTGGTTAATCCAAATAACTGAACCCACCTGGCTAATAAAAATAACTGTACATTCCTGGTTAATCCAAATGGTTGAAACTACCTGTTAATCCAAACAACTGCACATTCCTGGTTAATCCAAATAACTGAACCCACCTGGCTAATAAAAATAACTGTACATTCCTGGTTAATCCAAATGGTTGAAACTACCTGTTAATCCAAACAAATGCACATTCCTGGTTAATCCAAATAAGTGAACCCACCTGGCTAATAAAAATAACTGTACATTCCTGGTTAATCCAAATGGTTGAAACTACCTAGTTAATCCAAACAACTGCACATTCCTGGTTAATCCAAATAACTGAACCCACCTGGCTAATAAAAATAACTGTACATTCCTGGTTAATCCAAATGGTTGAAACTACCTGTTAATCCAAACAAATGCACATTCCTGGTTAATCCAAATAACTGAACCCACCTGGCTAATAAAAATAACTGTACATTCCTGGTTAATCCAAATGGTTGAAACTACCTGTTAATCCAAACAAATGCACATTCCTGGTTAATCGAATTAACTGAACCCACCTGGTTAATCCAAATAACTGTACATTCCTGTTTAATCCAAATAACTGACACTACTTGGTTAAGCCAAACAACTGCACATTCCTGGTTAACCCAAATAACGGAAACTGCCTGGTTAATCCAAACAACTACACATTCCTAGTTAATCCAAATAACTATACATTCCTTGTTAATCCAAATAACTGAACCCACCTGGTTAATCAAAATAACTGAAACTACTTGGTTAATCCGAACAACTGCACATTCCTCGTTAACCCAAATAACTGTACATTCCTGGCCAATCCAAATAACTAAACATACCTAGGTAATCTAAACAATTAATGGAAAGATGGGCATCACTAAAATATGGAAATATGAATAAAACATGTAACAAAACATTGTAATTGCAAATCTTCACATGTATAATATAATATAACATACAGTCAGCTCACTTTTATATTTTAACCTTACTTTTAGCATCACATTAATAATCCAGCCTACATGTGATGACTTGCAAAATATATCTATTGTATATTATTCGTGCACTTTTAAATATTGACATTAGGGACACCCACATTTGAATATTAGAGTATTAATGTGTATAATAACTATATTAATTTTAACAGGTTTTATCCCCGTATGCCATTAAACTTGCATTGTATGTGTAGAGAATGTAGAGAGTAATGATATTGCAAAATTGATTGTTCGTATCTGAAGATGTTGACACTGTTCAACGAAAACGTTTATACGTCTTGAAACTTATTATGTAAAGGTTAATACCTAAAACATACACAACAGTAAAGTCAATGACTGAAACAATAAACTTTCAATTAAGGTCAGGTATATATTTTATTTTTTTACATTGCTGATGAAGAAAAAGGAAATCATAAGGTTTCGAAGACTGGCTCTATATTCGTCAATCAATTAGACTGAGCTGTTTTTAACGACTGCAACGAGTAGGAACTCCTTCTCACAATGTTAAGATTAATTTAAATAATACTAATTTTGATAGAATTTCCTGTTTTAAGTATCTGGGTTCCATGGTGAAAGACAATAATGATGTTATGACTGATATAAAAGAGAAGATTGCAGTTGGGAATCGAGGTCTTTGGGCATTGAATAAAACTATGAAGTCCAGGTGTATCTCAAGGAAAGCCAAAATAAGAATATATAAAACTATTATTAAACCAATAGTAGTATATGGAAGTGAAACCTGGACTCTACCTGAAAGGGCAATAAAGATCTTAAATGCCTGGGAAAGGAAAGTTTTACGGAAAATCTTTGGGCCTACTTATGAGCAAGGGTTTTGGCGAATCAGAACAAATGCTGAGTTATATGAATTATATAAAGATGTCAACGTTGTTGTTGACATAAAACTCAGAAGGTTAGAGTGGCTGGGACACGTAGCCAGGATGGAGAACAATCGCACACCCAAAGCTCTACTAGATGCATTGCCAGTAGGAAGAAGGAAAGTCGGACGACCTAAATTGAGATGGCTGGATGACGTTCAGGCTGACCTAACAAAAGCTGGAATTAGAAGATGGAGAACACGAGCATTAGACAGGAGTGATTGGTCGGATGTTCTGAGGGAGGGATGATGATGATGATGATGATGATGAGAGATATTATTGCTGTCCAAAGTTATATCTAGGGAGCGGATTTTTATGTGCTAAAAAATGTAAATATATTTATTTTTATATGCTAAAAAGTACAAAAATATTTGCTAAAAATAAAAAAATATATATATTTTTTAAATATGACAAAAATACCTTACTTAGCTTGGAAAAAAAAAATGTTACTAGGTACTCACCAACCACACTTGAGTGCTAGTAGTTGGCCGAGAATTGCAGTGAACAACAAAGGTCATCGCCAAATTCTCCATCACAAATGCTTGCCGATTATCTCTGAACAACGACTTGTATTGTGAAAACGATCTTTCCACATCACAGGACGTCAGACGTGCACATTTAAAGAGAGGAATGTCACAAACACAAACACCGTCAGTTTCACCTACAGGCACACCCTCCAATACTTGAGCAACTTTACACATTTTTTTATATCCACTGTTTTTCCCAAACACATTCTGGAATTTGTCCCTTAGTACTTGTACTTCTGAACCTGGTAGCGAGTCTAGTTTAATTTTCAAGGCATGCACCTCCCTGTTTCAGACAACAGGTTTTTGGATGTTTCGAGTTTTTTTTATGGTGTCACATAAAAGGCTTAGATTTGCTAATAGGAAAGCCAAATCGTTTTATAAACAACCATTTTTCAGTATATCTTGAAGTATATCGATTGACGAAGCCCGATAACAGGGAATCACAAGAAGACATTTTGCCTTACTTGATGGACATGAGCGAGAGGAGAGAGATTTGTTTAAATTAAATAATATTCATACCCGAGCTCTTATCTGTTGTGTTTCACAAACAAAGCGTGGAATGAAATCGTCTTCAGCAACAATAAACATTCCTAATTATGTGTTGCAAAATCTCTCCTTCTTGTTAATGTTAATTTATTCTCTAATAATAACATTGATATGCTGCCTAGCAGTTCTCAGAACTTGAGGCGATACTATTACAAAAATGGATAACGGATACACCACTCAGCGCTTAGAAACACGAAGCAACCAAGAATTCTTAAAAAGATAACGTACTTCTTAGTGACATATTTGATTTAGTTTTAAAATGTTTAAAAGCTATTCTAAAAAAATTATTTAAGTAAATAAAAACTCCAAGATTTATGTGTTTATAATAGATTTCCTGAAAATATGTATTTACATAAATTTTTTGTGAAAATATGTGTTTTTATGTGAAATAAAATTCGGGTTTTAAACTTGAAACTTCATGTTCGGAATGTTTAACTTTGTTAATTGTGTTTTATCACACACAAAAATAATATTTAATTGCATAGAAATCCGCTCCTTAGTTATATCCTCTCCTACGTCATATTGATTTGTAAGTCGGTATTAAGGCGGAGGTAAAACATAAGAAATAAATAATTTATGATTCCCCCATTGCTCCGGTATTGCCATATCATTATTATATTATCTCTGTAAATGGCCAGTTATTTTAGAAGGAACGTGAAGCAAAGAATTCGATTACATTACGATAACAAACATTTCACCGAACTCATTTCTTGTGTATTTCTGTGCAGGTTTCCAACGTTATGAAACCTCATGACTGAGAACATGGCATGTGTAAGGATTCTTGTTTATGTATTTGCTTAGAATGACAGCTTTAAATTTACATCATGGGAAGCGTCGTTCATATACATCGCAGAAAGATATGAAATTGTCTGTCATGTTGTATCAGGTAACATGAACAGAAGAAGGGTGCAGTATTGATCCTGCATCAGCCGTTGGAACGTCTCCCCTCCTTCGTCTGTGAATTTTGCATTGTTATGTCGTGGTTTTGGAATGCCGATGTCTTTCGTTCTAGCAAAGTCTATTTTGGAAATGTGAAATTGATATTAATCATATATGATTATTTATCTTCCTTACTTTCATTTTACTTATTTTATTTATTGATTTGCATATCCGATAGCTTTTAACCAATGACAAGCTACCGAAAATACACAGCGTTTAAGATCATTCAATCAGTTTACTTTAAGACAGTGGTTCCCAAACTTTGGTCCGCGAAATCATGGTGGTCCGCGAGTGATTTGAAAGTAGTCCGCGGAACCAAGGTACGGTAAGAGGGGGTGAATAGGACCACTAAATGGAAAATTGTCTGCAACGCGAACCACTTCAGTTAATCAGTTTCAACTATAAGTTAGTCAGGTAGCCTGTTTCTTTCTCTATCTCCCATATTAAACTTAAATTCGTTGCTTTCAAATATTAAATGCTGTTTTCAATCAAGTCGATACTGCATGCTCCTATCCGACTGACGTCGTGCTGGTGATTAGGTCCACATAGATGGGTGAAAGGGACCACTTCGAGGAATGTGGAATTATAACCAAACACGCTCTATTTATACCTGTCAGACATATTTAGTATTTTTATAGTTTGTTTAATTAATTTTACAATAATTAACATTATTACAAACACAAGGTGTGACATGTAGGAGAATCAAAATAACTGATGCTTAAAAATAATAGATTTTAAATTCTACAGACTTTAAGATAGTATTACAAAACCCCGAAATAAATGAGATTTCTTTTTTATGCTGGGTAACTTTCGGTGCTGGACCCCGGACTCATTTCACCGTCATTATCACCTTATCATTTCATTCAGAAGCTAAATAACCTAGATGTTGATACAGCGTCGTAAAATACACCAATAAAAAAATTAGATTTTTGACAGTGTCCATTGCCTGATCTGTATTATAAATTTACGACGTTTCGAAACTTGAATCTGCTCTCGTGTTTAGCTCTTTTCGTGATACTGATACTTCTTGTTTTTTTTTTTTTTGTTTTTGTTTTTTTTTTTTTAAATTTCCATGAAGTTAGCGCGGAGACAAGAATTTAAGCCTGAAACTCTTTAACACTAATCCAGTACGTTAACCACTAGACCACCGAATTGTAAGCGGACTGGACTAATGTTTAACAACCTTAAAATAAAAGTAACAACTATCAGTATCATGAAAAACACCAGAATAGGAGAGTAAACCCAATAAATATTCGAAGTGACTGCAATGTGTGAGGATACATTTTTGATATCTCGAGAAAAATATTCTTTTAAGAAAAGAGGTCACTTTCATTCTACGATGTTCTCATTCCAGAATGACTCGTGAAGGAAACGAATGATATTATGTAGGGCTGAAATTGTGTATGTAACTTAATCTCTAATATACCCTAGAGTGAATATGTAGGTATAAAATTAAGCTGAATTTCATAAGTACAATTGCAGAAGTTTAATTACATAATATATGGAATTAAATGTTCATATTGCTAAAATGATAAAATATTCTTTGCTCTATAATTACTGTATGTATATATGACATGATATCATGAACCTCAGGCGCAATTTAAACTCAAAAGCGGCTCATTTTCACTTCTCTTTATCTCTTTCTCTCTGGTTCTCTCTGACACATTTTTGCAAGTCATAATTAAGTGTTGTGAAATCGCACTTTTTATCTGAAACGTGATGACGGCTGGAGAAGACGAGTTAACAATGAATTTCAGTTGCTGTGTGCAGTCTATATAAGTAAAGAGCGTGATGAGAGGACTGGATTACGCGGCCAGTGTAATGACTTTATAACCTCAAACTGCTACTGCAAGACTCAGTCTCTTCAATTATGTATTTCCTTTAACAACATAACTGAATGTTTACGCCCCATGCGTGACACGGACGCACGTGGAGTACACACCCACCGCTATGTCAGTGCAAATGTGGCCTAAGTGTGCATCTGTTATGTTAAATTTGCTAGTATCAAAAAATATGTTCATATTTTATAAGAGAGAGAGAGAAATAAATCGTCCGGCCTTAATTAAGGGTGACCACGAGGATCCGGAAATTAATAGCAAATAAAAATATAATTAATTAAATATGGGTATTGTTATAAAAACAAAATGTAATAATTAGACTTCGTTGAATTGCCACACGCTGCATGCAATCAGGTTGTACGGTAGTATAGAGGAGGAGAGCGACCTCCCGGTCTCGTAGTATAAGCAGTTCATGTTAAGAGTTGTGACCGGTCCAAATAGATAGAGCAGCTACAGCTAATATATACCTATGTAAGCACTTGTTTCTGCATTTCTGTGGTTGGAATAGTCGAAGCTTAACATTTGTTCAGTGAAGACAAGAATTCAATCAAACATACTGCAATGAGTATGTTGCTGTTCCAAATAATTGCCTCTGGAATACCTTTACCCCCGCAGCCAGTCTTGACCCGTTGGGAAACGTGGTTGGATGATGTTAATTATTATGCATAACATTACGGCAAAATAATGGAGGTAATTGATGCATTAGATAGCACAGACAGTTCCGCTGTTGCAGCTGTAAAATTGTTGCCTTCTGAACAGCTATTGGAAGATATTCTGTTCATTGATTCTAATTTTAAAATTGTGTCCAAAAGCATCATCCTGTTAGAATCGTCTAAACTACAACTCTCAGAAGGTCTTAATATAGTGGATAAAGTATCACAAACCGTTATCCATAATAACAATTCATTAATTTCAGAAAAAGTGAAATGTAAGTTGAGAAACATTATTGCTAAAAATTCTGCCTATTCACAACTTCGTATTATAAATGATGTACCATCAGGTCACGACAAGACATCTGAAGTTGGTGTACTAAAAGTAGTGACTTTCCGTTCTTCAAATATGTACGTATTACTTCGTGTGATGTTGAACGTACATTTTCCCAAAATAAAAACTGTTTAAGTGACCATCGGAGGAGGTTACTTTGCAGTCGTTCAAAATGTACGTAACTCTTCACTGCAATGCTCATATTCAAGGATGATGCGAGTATGTTACATTAAATTTTAAGAGTTAATATATCTCACTATAAAATAATTGTGTATTTATATGTTTAGACATTTCCTAATTCAATGATCATTCATTGTATTTCTTGAATGCGGGGTACGGGTTTTATTATAACAGCAGTATACTGCTCAGTGTTTATATCAGAGGCATACTGCATCCGTTGCATCGCCCCTTCTCATACAGTCTATACCGCGTGCACAGTAAACCTTGCGATTCTCGTGGCAATTCCACGAAGTCTAGTAATAATTAAGCACCACTGATTATCAATCTATACTTATAATAAATCTGTAGCCAAACTTTTTCTGGTAATTTTCGATTTTCCAAAAATAAATGGTGTTAACATGTATAATTAACCATCCTGAAACCAAAAATCGCTTTTTTTTTTATTTCTGCCTGTCTGTCTGTCTGTCTGTATGTCTGTCTGTCTGTCACCTTTTCACGCGATAATGGCTGAACCGATTTATATGAAAATTGGAATAAATTAAGTTCGTTGTAACTTAGATTTTAGGCTATATGGCATTCAAAATACTTTATTTAAAAGGAGGGTTGTAAGTGGGCCTGAATTAAATAAATCGAAATATCTCGCTTATTATTGATTTTCATGAAAAATATTACATGACAAACGTTTCTTTAAAAATAATTTCCGATACGTTTTATTCCATACAAAATTTTGATAGGACTGATATTTAATGAGGTAAATGAGTTTCAAAATTACAATAACAACGCCATCTAAGGCGATGTACTGAAATAAAAACAAATGACTTCGTCTATAAGGGGCCTTGGCCAACAACAATCGAAAGCTATTAAACATAGCCTAAGAGAATATTTCTGTCTTTGTATGAAGTAATATCGGAAGCTAATTAATTGTTTAATTATTATTTCACCATTGGAAAGTATAGTTTCTCTAGATGAACATAATTCTACAATGTTATTATAGTAACTTCTGAAACATATATCAAGTAATATAAAGTATACACATTAAAACTAAATGATATGTCAGTCTTCATTAAACTATGGTTGCATGTAATAACAATTAAGAAACATGTTAAAGGTATTGTCATTGCACCAAATGATTGCTCTCTGGACCAAAATGACCACATTTTAATTATTTAAATACAATTTAAATTAAGTAACATATTAAACGATGTATCCTTCTATCAAACACGAATGTTCCCTGGATCAAACATCCTATTTTAATTATGTAATTACTTTATATTTATTTCTAACAGGTGCAGCGGAGCGCACGGGTACGGCTAGTTATAAAATAAAATCTTAGAAGATGACTTTAAAATTATATTTATAGATAAAAGATTTTATTCAAAATTAGCATATCCTTAATTAAGGCCTTCTGAGTGGCATAAATGAAAGTGTATAATCTGCAGGGTAACTTTGAGAATTTGCGAGATGATTTTTTGAATTTCAAAAGATGATATTGATAATTGTTTTAAAAAATTATATGTAAATTTCGGTAAAGAACTCCGAGCACCAAAAAATAAACCTGTCACGGATCAATTGAAGACAGGGATGTTATACTTGGCACTAAGGTAGGGAATACAAGGTTCATAAATGGCCCTCTTTTCATAATCAATCTGATGAGCTTGGTTTAGATCTCTCTCCATGCGTATAGTTGGATCTATAATAATAGCCTTTTGTTGTTGCCTGTTTCTTGCTATTATATCCGCTCTTCTGTGAGAGTCGTCTTCATAAATACACTGAATCTCTTCATGAACTTCCCAACTCTTGTTCCGAAGAAGACAGACGACAGCTCCACTGACTCTATGATGCCTGTTGTTACGCAATAATTCTCCCTTCCGACAAAAGCTCAACACATGGCCAAGAGTTTCTGTCTCGTGCAGCCAGGTTGACGGCAACGGGTCGTGCTGAAAGCTCTGCCAGGAACGGAACGCACTGCGGTAAGGTTGCAGGACATCTTCATTGCATTACTATATTCCGAAGACGACAAATTCTTTTTGGTGCTGACCCATGAATTGGCTCTTGGATATTCTTCATAGATGACTACACCTTTCCCCTCATGAGGTAACTGACACCAGGATTCAAACGATCTCTTTCGCAATTCATCACGTAGATGTCTTCCATACTTAAGCTGATATACTGAATGTCTCAGGATGAATGTAAAATACTCCAGGATAACCTACATCAATTTAACCTCATTTACTTATGTCCGAAATGTGACTGTTGAGAAGTTATTGATAGGTGAACTTTTATATAGGCAGAGACATTATATAATTACGTATTTATGCGTTTTAGAACATTGTGATAGGATACATTATTGAAAATGTTGTATCTTGTGGGTGGGTGGGTGGGTGGGTGGATGGATGGATGGATGGATGGATGGATGGATGGATGGATAATATTGTGTCGTTTATTCTTAGGCTATTTTGAGTCAGCATTTATATAATATTTACTGTAAGTTGTCAGATTTTGGAGATGAAATATTCATTACTTTATACGTATATATCGATTTTTGTAATAAAGGTGTTTGTGGGTATAAGCCTATTCTACGCCGTACTTAAGAAGAATTGAAGAAATTATTACAAAAAACAACCCTTGTCAAAATTGCTATTTATCAAGAGAACAATAAAAATAAATAGAACAAATCATGTCAGCTGTTTTCATACAACTGGTGTTTATCCTTGTGGCTATTGCATCTGATATGTGTCTTTTTTGGAGTCTATAAACATTTGAAATAGTAGCAAATGTGTTCTTAACTCAGTTTCATTAAAAGTGACTAGGGCTGGTTTTGTTATTCATAGATTTGAAAAGGCATATGACTCGGTTAAGAGAGAAGTTTTATATGATATTCTTATTGAATTTGGTATTCCCAAGAAACTAGTTCGATTAATTAAAATGTGTCTTAGTGAAACGTACAGCAGAGTTCGTATAGGTCAGTTTCTGTCAGATGCGTTTCCAATTCGCTGTGGGTTAAAGCAAGGAGATGCACTATCACCTTTACTTTTTAACTTTGCTCTAGACTATGCCATTAGGAAAGTCCAGGATAACAGAAAGAGTTTGGAATTGAACGGGTTACATCAGCTTCTTGTCTATGCGGATGACGTGAATATGTTAGGAGAAAATCCACAAACGATTAGGGAAAACACGGGAATTTTACTGGAAGCAAGTAAAGAGATAGGTTTGGATGTAAATCCTGAAAAGACAAAGTATATGATTATGTCTCGTGACGAGAATAGCCTATTGTACGAAATGGAAATATAAAAATTGGAAATTTATCTTTTGAGGAGGTGGAGAAGTTCGAATATCTGGGAGAAACAGTAACAAATATAAATTATACTCGGGAGGAAATTAAACACACAATAAATATGGGAAATTCCAGTTATTTATCATCCAGTCTGCTGTCGAAAAATCTGAAAGTTAGAATTTATGAAATAGTTATATTACCGGTTGTTCTTTATGGTTGTGAAACTTGGACTTTCACTTTGAGAGAGGAACAGAGATTAAGGGTGTTTGAGAATAAAGTGCTTAGGAAAATATTTGGGGCTAAGAGGGATGAAGTTACGGGAAATGGAGAAAGTTACACAATACAGAACTGCACGCATTGTATTCTTCACCTGACGTAATTAGGAACATTAAATCCAGGCTTTTGAGATGGGCAGGGCATGTAGCACGTATGGGCGAATCCAGAAATGCATATAGAGTGTTAGTTGGGAGGCCGGAGGGGAAAAAAACCTTTAGGGAGGCCGAGACGTAGATAGGAAGATAATATTAAAATGGACTTGAGGGAGGTGGGATATGATGATAGAGAATGGATTAATCTTGCTCAGGATATGGACCAATGGCGGGCTTATGTGAGGGCGGCAATGAACCTCCAGGTTCCTTAAAAGCCAGTAAGTAGGTAAGTAAGTAAGTATGTGAGGGCTATTTTTGTAATAATGTCTTCAATTGTTTCATCTATAAATAGTACCCTATTTCTTTAAAGTAATTATATAAAAACGAATGCAGATTTTTAGCTGCAGCAATATTATTATTATAATAAATCTAACACTGACATTTCTTAGATCTCCTCTCCGTCATGGTCATTTCTACACTAATTTCAATTATAAGAATACGTTTTCATTTACTGAGAACAAAGTTTCAGAAGAATGGTGGACTGCAGACTGTATGACTTGTTTCATTGATATCCTTTCCTAAAACAACGTGCGTGTTGGTGTGAGCGGACAGGGAAGAGGGGTGGAACGTCACGCTTGCGCCGGAGAAGGGATGACGCCATTTTAGCAACACGCAGATTTCGGTCCAGCGGCTGAAAGAGAATGGCCATGCAGCATTCATTCCTGCCTCTAATTCTGTGACGACAGTACTTCCACTGCGTTGTCCATTATGACTGATAGCGAATGTTACTCTCTGTTTAGTACGAAGTGATTTCTGTTGTGAAGTGCAGTCTCTGATTCGAATTTTGAAACTGAAATTCTCGTAGGCCTATCTTTATTTATATTTTCGTTATACATAATGCAAACAGTAGAGTATGTCGCGAAATATCGTTTTCTAGATTTTCACGGGTTTAAATTATTCTTCAAGAATATGATTTCTGTTATGTCTGTCTGTCTGTCTGTCTGTCTGTCTGTCTGTCTGTCTGCCTATTCATAAGTCCATGTATAAATTTCTTCTAAATTATGGACTAATTTTAAGTTATTATTCAGCATCTACTGTACAAGTCAGTTTTGTCCGGTATTTAGTTATTCATTTATTTATTTACTCACTTCCTCATTTATTATCCATTTTTCATTTATTCACTTATTTATTTATTTATTTATTTATTTATTTATTTATTTTGTTATTCCTTCATTCTTTCTTTTTTCTTTCTTTCTCTTTTCCATTTATATACATTTATTTCCTAATTCATTTACTTATTTACACCTATTTATTTATTTATTTATTCACTCCACTCTTTCTTTCATTTATTTTATTATTCATTTGCTTATTTAGGCTTATTTATTTATTTATTTACTAATTCATTCATTCATTCATTCATGCATTCATTCTTTATTTATTTTTTCTGTCAGTCTTTAATTAATTAATTAATTCATTCATTCATTCATTCACTCATTCATTCATTCATTCTCTCATTTACTCTTTCATTCTTTCTTTCTTTCTTTCGTTTATTTATTTATTCATTTATTCATTCATTCTTTCTCTCATTTACTCTTTCATTCTTTCTTTCTCTCTTTCTTTCGTTTATTTATTTATTCATTTATTTATTCATTCATTCATTCTTTCTCTCATTTACTCTTTCATTCTTTCTTTCTCTCTTTCTTTCGTTTATTTATTTATTCATTTATTTATTCATTCATTCATTCATTCATTCATTCATTCATTCATTCATTCATTCATTCATTCATTCTTTCTCTCATTTACTCTTTCATTCTTTCTTTCTCTCTTTCTTTCGTTTATTTATTTATTCATTTATTTATTCATTCATTCATTCTTTCTCTCATTTACTCTTTCATTCTTTCTTTCTCTCTTTCTTTCGTTTATTTATTTATTCATTTATTCATTCATTCATTCTTTCTCTCATTTACTCTTTCATTCTTTCTTTCTCTCTTTCTTTCGTTTATTTATTTATTTATTCATTCATTCATTCATTCATTCTTTCATTTTTCTTTCTTTCTCTTTTTCATTTATATATTTACTTTATTATTCATGTACTTATTTAGGCCTATTTATTTATTATTCACTCCATTCATTCTTTCTCTCTTGCATTTATTTTCTTATTCATTGCATATTTAGTCCTATTTATTTACTTACTAATTCATTAATTCGTTCGTTTATTCATTCGTCCGTTCATTCATTCATTCTTAATTAATTAATTAATTTTTTCTGCATTTCTTTAATTAATTCATTCATTTACTCTTTCATTCTTTCTTATTTATTTTTTTCTTTCTTTCATTTATGTATTTATATTCTTATTCATTTACTTATTTACTTATTTAGGCCTATCCATTCATTCTTTCTTTCTTTCTTTCTTTCTTTCTTTCTTTCTGTTATTCATTCATTCATTAATTCATTCATTCATTCATTTATTCATTCGTTCATTCATTCATTCTGGTGTAGTTAAGGCCAAGAGGCCTTCTCTTCCACACCACTATAAATACTGTACATTAAAGATAAATATTTCATGTAGGCTAGTCATTTTGCAATCAACATAGACCTATATACACACACTAATATTTTATTAATGGTGAATTTTTAATATTATTAACACTGGTAATTTACGCGTGGACGCTGCAGAAATTATAAGTCCCTATAAGTGCCTAATAAGATTTTGTTTTTCATTTAACTTATTAAGATTTGTTTCTCCAATAGCTGGCATGCCAACAATGTTATCGGTCAGTTTATGCTTCGATGTTAAGGAATTCTTTTTCTTTATAGTCTACCTTAGGTTTCCGTAGTTTTATTTTCGATCTTAATTTTTATTTAATCTATTTTAATATTTTTCTTGGAGTTCATTTTGTAACACTTGTTATTATAATATAAAACTTCAAAATTATTGGAAAGTATTAATTTTTTTAAGCGTAACACCAACGCCAAAATATTGATTACATTTTAACGTTGTAATTTCCTTTTTCATTTACTGGAATTGGAAAGTCCAATTCACACCTCTTTATAAAATTCATAATTATTATTTAATGATAATAGATTTTCTGGGTAGGGGAAAAATATTTTACAAAACTTCGATCCTATCTCTTGAAGTAATTTAGGGTAAAATAAGCCTAGTAGATCTTCCCTGTCGATGGAGGCGATACTTAGCTCCAAAACGTTGTATGTTACTATATCTCCGACACGGAAAAACATCCAAAAATCTTGCAACGCAGTGTATGTTTATTTTTCGGAACGGCCATAATATTAGTCAATGTTGTAATCAATGTCGCGTCATTCCCTACACCTCCCAGTAGTTTTCATAATGAAAAAGGAACGTTAAGTAAATAGTCGCCATCATATTCGAATAACTTTTTGTTATCTCATTAAATCTGTGCATTACTCTTGAATGAGCACGTTTCGAAATGAGTCCAGTTTGCGCTTGTATGCAGTCTGATGTTCATTTAATTTCAGTGTCCCACTCTTTGTTATGTCAATGAAAATCAATTATGATCAATTTTCATTACACATATTTTCAGACTGGGGATTCAATTAGCATCTGAAACGAACATAATAAGCACAGAATCGGATGTAATAGATGTTGATTGGGTTTACGATTCGCTATTCTATACGCTTCGCTGCTACGATATAGGCCCGAAAACAAGCTTTGTTCTTCGTATATCATAGGTAGATTTTTGCTGAAATATTCCATTCCTTTGTGATCATATTCTGGAAAGATTGTATTAGGAACATCAATTACTCTTTTGAAATGAATGAACGCTAGAGATTTTTGTATAATTTTGGCTGTTAAATTCAGATAACTTCATTAATTCTTTATTATACATTGCATCGTAAATATTTTGTCTGTATTTCTGTCTCTATTCGTTCTGTCGTATTCTTCATGCCTTTCTCTGAAAGGTAATGAGATCTCTTCATGGTTCAATCGAAGACCATTTTCAATATATGATATTACACAGAATACTGTTTCAAATTTCTTATCTAATTATACATCCGAATATTGAATTTTGTTACTACTGTAGTTGTGTACATCCATCATTCGTAGTCATCAAATTTACTGGAAAATACTTCCCACATAATGAAATAGAGACAGTTACTTCTTTCAAATTAACATGACGGAGTAGTTAATATTTCACTTGAATTGTATAATCCCTACTGTTTAAGAATAAAAATATGTTCATATTTTGTGTAAGTTTTATTTCAGGAAAAGAAAAACCATCAACATGTCTAGGCGATAGCAAACGGGACTCGTGCATTGTAGTTTGGATTTGTATGGTACTTTAAATCGTTTCCTGGTGGATCTTTTTAGAGCTCTGGTTTTTCCGAACTGTAAGGCAAATATCAGGTAAATCTATGTAGAATCCTCTGTGTCATCTTGTCAAAATATCTTCTCGGTATTACCAATTCCATCGAGACTAAGAAAATTTACAATTGATAGCGCGTCATTAAATAATCAATAAAATGATTAACTGTAACCTCACTAGAGGTTTGATTTAAGGCCTATCTAGAGAAAATCAAAACTCGGGTGGGATTTAATTGACTATTACACGATTAGAAGAAAGTATATAAAGATTAGAAGAAATAAAGTACTCTAATACAATAAAATATAAATTGACTTACTAAAATTCTATTACATTAATGTTAGTGCACCAAAACGTTTAAGCAGAGTCGCCATTTTCATTTGACTATCTATGTGGTAAACAAATGACGATCGCAAAGCATGTTTTATAGTACCGTAAAGAATTTCCAGTTTCAAATGTTGGCAAATGTAAGAAACAAATTGTAGGGAGGTCATAAAAACAGAAGAAAGTATACAAATATTATAAGAAATAAAGTACTGTAATACAATAAAATAGGTATTAATTGACTTACTAAAATTCTACCTATTTCACTAAAGTTAGCTTCACCAAAACGTTTGAACGGAGCCGCCATTTGCAGTTCACTATCTATGCTAGAAACAAGTGACGAACGAAAAGCATGTTTTATAATACCGTAAAGAATTTGCAGTTTGAAATGTTGGCAAACAAACAAATGCTAGGGAAGTGATAAAAATAAATAAATGCCAGGGAAGTGATAAAATTGTAGCGATAACAAGCCATGATTGATTGAAACACATTCTTTCGTATCGTTTTATTGGTAAAAAGTAGTATGACGTAGTAAAAGTGTAATAGTCAGTTCAAAAGAGAGAAAATCCAGCGAGGGATAGCTGCCCTGTAACAAGGGGTACCGTTTGGTTACAGACGCGTAATTAATTCTTCGTTTAAAGAAAACAATAGTTTCACATATTTCATTTTTCCTTTCTTTCAGCAGGTATCCCTAAAAGCAAATTATTTATTTATTCATTTATAAAACTGTACAAATGGTCATTTGCAAATAACAAAGAAGAAATTAAAAGTTGTGTAAATAGTCTGTCGGACATTGTCTAGTTTCAAAAATAAATTAAAATTGCACTTTTTGAATTCAGATTCCTTTCAGTTTCTCTGCGATAGTTTTGTAAAAATATAGGCTCTATATTTCTTTCCTTCCTTTTCCCTTTTTGTTCTCTTTATCAGCCGATGAATTTATTATCATAGCCTTTTTATTGTGAATTTTATTTAATATTCGTATTTCTTTTCTTTTTTATTATTATTTTACTACATTCCATTTTGTTATATTTTTCCTTACGTTTTCCATATTAACCATTTGTATTAAATGAGTTGCTTTTACTATATTCCAATGTATTTTACTTTCTTTTTTTCTATTATGGTATTATACTCATGTCGTTTAGTGTCGATTTTATTATGCTATTATTTATTTTGTAATATGTTAGTATTCGGTTCTTTAACTTTTTGTTAAATTTTAACTGCTTGTGACTGCAACCTGTGTATATTTTTGTGTGGCTTTACTTTGTTTATAGTGTTTCTCTCTCTCTCTCTTTATTTTTTGTGTAGCTTTATTTTGTATATGGTATATTTTTTATGTTTATTTCTATTATTGTATTTGTATTCCTGGTGTTGTGGAAGAGAAGGCCTGATGGCCTTAACTACACCAGAATAAATAAATAAATAAATAAATAAATAAATAAATAAATAAATGGTAGGTAGGTAGGTAGGTAGGTAGGCAGGCAGGCAGGCAGACAGACAGACAGATAGATACTTAGACGGACGGACGGTTGGATGGATGGATGGATGGATGGATGGATGGATGGATGGATGGATGGATGGATGGATGGATGGATGGATGGATGGATGGATGGATGGATAGATAGATAGATAGATAGATAGATAGATAGATAGATAGATAGATAGATAGATAGATAGATAGATAGATAGATAGATAGATAGATAGATAGATAGATAGATAGATAGATAGATAGATAGATAGATAGATAGATAGATAGATAGATAGATAGATAGATAGATAGATAGATAGATAGATAGATAGATAGATAGATAGATAGATAGATAGATAGATAGATAGATAGATAGATAGATAGATAGATAGATAGATAGATAGATAGATAGATAGATAGATAGATAGATAGATAGATAGATAGATAGATAGATAGATAGATAGATAGATAGATAGATAGATAGATAGATAGATAGATAGATAGATAGATAGATAGATAGATAGATAGATAGATAGATAGATAGATAGATAGATAGATAGATAGATAGATAGATAGATAGATAGATAGATAGATAGATAGATAGATAGATAGATAGATAGATAGATAGATAGATAGATAGATAGATAGATAGATAGATAGATAGATAGATAGATAGATAGATAGATAGATAGATAGATAGATAGATAGATAGATAGATAGATAGATAGATAGACAGACAGACAGACAGACAGACAGACAGGCAGGCAGGCATTTTGTGACCTAGTAGAGTGTAAGGGAAGGCCCTATGGCCTTAACTCTGCCAGTATAAATAAATAATTAATATTATTATTATTATTATTATTATTATTATTATTATTATTATTATTATTATTATTATTACATCCTGGAGATTTGATGTATCAATATGAAAGCTATGGACATAAATTTACACAAAATTTTGAAATAGTTCCATGCACTCCAAACAAATAATCCAATTATCTCCCAGTGTCAATAGTTGGCAGCGAATAAATATTAATTTTTGTTGCTTCAGGCACGGAAATACTAAAATGTGATTCCATAGACTTACTATCCGACTATTTTTGTAAACCTTTGCTGTGTGTAACACTTTAAAATTGAATGACGACCTTGCAGAGAAAATTGATTCCCTCTCATAAGCATTCGTCTTAAGCTGTAAAAGATTCGTTGACCTCCAAGATGGAAAATCAATTATACAGTCTACTTGGATAAGAATAGGGTAGAGGAGCGAGCCGGGGTCCCACATTCTTTGGAAGGAGGGGAAATAAATCTCGCGCTCAGGGTCGTGGGCAGGTGAGAATTAAAGAAGGACAAAAAATAGTAATATGCATATGAGATGATGGGTCCTCTGCCATAGGTTGCCCCAAGTGATCTGCATATTGTAATTCAAAAATTTATTACACTATCGAAGGTATTGTCCAATGATGTGTTTGCTTCAGTCTGATTCAGGCAAGAGTGGCTTATACAGGTACTGTCTCATAAGTAATATCGGTTTCGAAGCAAAAATTTAGTTGGAGTGCGTTGTGACAAGAAGTTACTCTAACCTTCAAAGTGAAGACCATTACCTTCTGTGGTCTTGAGCCGCCTTTAAGCTAGGTTTATCACCCCGTGGTGGTACCAGTTTCTGGTTTTATAATGAGTTCCAAATTTTGGAAATTTCTTCGACACAGGAAGTGGACCAAGGATCGAAATAGATGATAATCTGAAGGCGCAACATAATAATAATAATAATAATAATAATAATAATAATAATAATAATAATAATAATAATAATAATAATGGGAGTATAAGAGTACAGTACATCAGTTATTCATAGATTTAAAAAAGGCATATGACTCTGTTAAGAGAGAAGAATTATATGATATTCTTATTGAATTTGGTATTCCAAAGAAACAAGTTCGACTATTTATTTATTTATTTATTTATTGATTTATTTATCGATTTATTGATTTATTTATTGATTTATTGATTTATTTATTGATTTATTGATTTATTTATTGATTTATTGATTTATTTATTGATTGATTTATTTAGTGATTTATTTATTGATTTATTGATTTATTTATTGATTTATTGACTGATTTATTTATTGATTTATTTATTGATTTATTTATTTATTTATTTATTGATTGATTGATTGATTGATTTATTTATTGATTGATTTATTGATTGATTCATTCATTTATTCATTGATTCATTTAATCATTCATTCATTCATTCATTCATTCATTCATTCATTCATTCATTCATTCATTCATTCATTCATTCATTCATTCATTCATTCATTTACCAGAGCTTCCTCAATTTATTAGAGGCTGCCATTAGACAAAGCATACAAAACAATACAAGAACGAATAGATGATGAAAGATAACAGAGTAAGAAAAAAGGTAAACAAGTACACAAACAAACAAACAATGGCAGTTTACAGAATGAAAAGAGTTACAAGTAAAGAAGCAATGAAAGCTAATAAAAAAATGATAATGGTGCATCAGTTTTTACAGTACACTGAATTATAGTCCATATAGGTGGTTCCGTAAGAGTTTGATTGACTCTCTAATTATGAGGAGGCCCAGTTCATTTAGAAAAGATTTGTGCAGTCCTAGGGTCTTACAGAATAATTGAGAAGAGAAGTTAGGTATCGTTCCTCTTGCTCCAAACATCAATCCCGTAACACTGATATCGTGAAGTTGGTATTTATCTTTATAATACGGGATGGTTGGAACGTAGATTGTTCGTTTCTCCTCATGTACGTCTTCAGGCTGTCCTTTACACGTTTCAAACCTGATGGTGGGGTCGATTATCATACCCTGAGACAGGGATTCGCTAATGGCGATTATGTCAATTCGTCTGTTACTGCCATTGTCGGCAGTTCCGTGGACTTCTTCATAGACGGTATATTTTAGTTTTCTAAGGCCATCGGCCAATTTATTTCTAATTGCATGGTGCCTATGTATACGCAATGTTTCGCCATAAGGGCAGGCTCCTAGGACACGTCCAAGGGTTTCTATCTCACTGAGGTATCGCTTGCAATGGTTGTCCTGAGACCTAACGGAATGCAAAAAGTAATCAAAAATAAAAAAAATGCAAAATAAATTCTTGTCTTGTTCATTTTTATTTGACGCCTACCACCCCCGCTGCTACAGTGCCTCCACCAGAGGGCCGCGTCCCACAGTTTGAGGACCGCTGACTTTGAGTTTAATATTTCTTAGTAACTACAAGAAGAGAACTTCACTTATTACTAAGACATTTAAAACCGTTTATTTAGGAGCGATCCCTTTTCTACAGTCATAATATAGTAGCTACCCCCACTGGGTCAATTTTACTGCATAATTGCTCTTAGGAAATAGGCGTTGAAGATGAAAATTGTGCCCAAGGGAATCATGAAGCCTATCAAAAGATATTAGTGTCTACAAATACTGTAGGTCTACTCTGAAGAAAGTTTGGATTACCCTGGAACTAGCAAAATATCGTGCCGTTCAGTGTAACTGTTAGTTTAGCTTTTAGAAAATATAATAATAATAATAATAATAATAATAATAATAATAATAATAATAATAATAATGGCTTTATTTAACCTGGTAGAGTTAAGGCCGTAAGGCCTTGTCTTACACTCAACCAGGATTAAAACTTGCTTACATAGTTGAACATATCTAACTGAATCGGAATTAAGTAATTACATACTGACACAATTTAGGTACATAATGAGATCAAAAGAGGTAGGACTTCCAATTCAAAATAACCTCGATTTGGTAGCATTAGAACATTGTTACATTGTTTTTAATGTTTTTTTTTTTTGTTTTTTTGTTTTTTTTTTTTTTTCAAATTTTATACGTTGTACTAATATTGCAGCTAAAGTTTATTAATATCACTCCATTTTCTAAGCACTCAAAGTTTTTCTTATGTAGGCCTCCTATATAAAAAAGTATTGTATGTTGTACGTTTTGGAACTGGAGGAATCCAAAAATTGAAAAATAAGTAGTCTACGTATATGGTATCTTAAAAAAAACGATTCCTTGTCACACCTACGAATATTATACAGGGGGAAGTGAAATAATCCTGCAGATTTTCAGAGCAAATACCTCATGCTGTATCTGACAAAAAAGTGTAATACCATATTGGAGGGAAGTTCATAGTTTCCTCAGAAAAAAAGTCCCCCTCCCTAGAAATGTTTAACACTCTTATTCGGTAACTGTTGCGAGTAGAATTGTAATTTTCATTCATATCGATAGAAAATCTAATAAATAATCATTTATCCCTCTGGCGTATTTCAAAAGCGTGGACTGTTTTCGTGTAAATTTAATTTAAAAACCACTTAATTTGAACAACGCGACAAGATGCAACGCTGTAGCCAGAAAGACAGGTAGAGGCAGTTAGCGTGAGTTCATTGACATCTTACATGAGAATTACGAGAAGAGAGAAGGAGTGTGTTAGCGGCGATGTTGCCGGACTGCTGAAATTTCCAACTTAATTTTCTAATTAACCGTACAATTAATCACAAAACGTAATATAGGTTTTCTATTCATTTATGTGTAACTTATCGTTTCATTCAATCTACAGAAATATTTCACTTCCACTCTGTAAAATATGGTCATAGTTTTTTAAATAACTATTCAAAACACAAGTGCAATATACAAGTGCAGCCCTTAAATATGGTGCTAGTTTCGGCCCAAGACTTTATAATAAAATTACAAACCATTTTACAAATTTGAAATATTTTAAAATTGAAGTTTTTAAAAAAGAAATTTATAAAATTATTCGTGATATATAATATTAACAAATGTATTTTTTACCTTTTCTTTCTGTCGACTATATTCATGGTTTTATTTAATACTAGCCGTACCCGTGCGCTCCGCTGCACCTGTTAGAAATAAATATAAAGTAATTACATAATTAAAAAAGGACGTTTGATCCAGGGAACATTCGTGTTTATAGGAAGATAAATCGTTTAATACGTTACTTAATTTAAATTGTATTTAAATTATTAAAATGGGATCATTTTCGTCCAGAGAGCACTCATTTAATGCAATGACAATTCCTTTATGTTTCTTATTTGTTATTACATGCAACCATAGTTTAATGAATGTACAAAATAGCCTATTAAGTTTTCTGTGTATAAGAAGTTATTTTAATCTTACCTGTCCTCGATTCACTCAGAAGTTACTGTAATAACATTATAGCATTATGTCCATCTAGAGAAACTACACTTTCCAATGGTGAAATAACAATTAATTATACAAATCGGTTGATTTAACATCCGTTATTACTTCATACAAAGACAGAAACATTATCTGTAGGCTATCTTTCATAGCTTTCGATTGTTGCTGTCCAACGCCCCTTATAGACGAAGTCATTTGTTTTTTAATTCATTACACGGCCTTAGATGGCAGTTATTTTAATTTTAAAACTCATTTATCTCATTAAATATCTGTCCTATCAAAATTTTTTATGTACTAAACTTATCGCAAATTATTTTTAAAGAAACTTTTGTTATGTAAAATTTTTCACTAAAATCAATAATAAGCGAGATATTTCGATTTATTTAATTCAGGCCCCCTTATAACCCCCCCTTTTAAATAATGTATTTTGAATGCCATATAGCCTAAAATCTAAGTTACAACGAACTTAATTTATATTCCAATTTTCATCGAAATCCGTTCAGCCATTATCGCGTGAAAAGGTAACAAACATATAGACAGACAGACAGACAGACATACAAACAAAAATTTCAAAAAAGCGATTTTCGGTTTCAGGGTGGTTAATTATATATGTTAGGACCAATTATTTTTGGAAAATCGAAAATTACCAGAAAAACGTCGGCTACAGATTTATTAATAGTATAGGTTACTGACTTTTGTCTGATTGTCAGTTTATATTAAATGTGTATTTTTCTCCCTTTTTCTCTTTCTTCTTTTTTTGCTCTTGTGTGTTGTTCATTGGTTTGAATTAAGTTACAGTATTTAGTAAACTGTCCTTGTCAATTTTATGTTATATTAAACACTAAGACCACACCGTACACGAGCCTGGCTCTTACGGTAGTGCTAGAAACTTTTTTGTTTTATAAATTTAATTTGTACTCAGTAGTTAACTAGTTAAAATAAAATAAATAAAAAATATTCTCTTTCTTTTCGGTCCTATCACTTTTTATATAGCTAGAGTTTATCCATAAAATTAAAAATGGAAAACTTACAAGGAGTGTCTCATACTTTTCACTTATTGCATTTTATATTACAGTGAAACCTCTCATTTACGGACATCGAGGGACATAACAACCTGTCCGCATCTGGGAGGTGTCCTTTATTGGGAGGGATGCTCCTCAATCTAACAGTAAATTTATAATATGCATTATGTGTCCATTCACGCTTTAAGTGAAATGTATTACTGTAATTTAATTATAAATACAGTATACTACAGTAAATTCTTTTCAAACTTTGAACTACAGTATAGATAAGACCGAAAAAGGAAAATACAGTACTGTGCCATGCAATTTTATTCTAGGTCTACAATTATGCAGTACTGTAAATTACAGTTTTCAACTTAACCTTAATGTTCAGGTACCATGTCTCTCGAAACAGAACTACTGATTGAAGTGAAGCGAATAATCCTACTAACCCTATCATGTGTCGAATACAATTTCACGATCTCCGAAACCTTGGACCCATCAGACAGGTTAAATTTTATGACTTTGTTTATCCACCCGCTTCCAGCTAAGAAGGGGTAGCCGGCTGGGCTAGTGGTAAACTACGAGACTCTTATTGTCTTCTTTCATGTTAAGGAATTTCTATACTAAATTTTCCATTTTTTCAACACATTAGGTCTTGAAATCCAAGTTCTGTCCGCAGTTAGGAGGTAAAGCAATCTTTAGGATTGTGAAACAGCTGTCCATGTCCGTGTCTGAGAGTGTCCGTAAACGACAGTTAAATTTATCATTATTTCTATATTATTTCAGTTGGGATATAAAAATATGTCCGTATATGAGGAGTGTCCTATCTTGGGGGTGTCCGTAAGGGGAGGTTTCACTATATATTATATTACATTACATTATATTATATTATATTATATTATATTATATTATATTATATTATATTATATTATATTATATTATATTATATTATATTATATTATGCTATATTATATTACTAGCCGTACCCGTGCGCTCCGCTGCACCCGTTAGAAATAAATATAAAGCAATTACATAATTAAAATAGGACATTTGATCCAGGGAACATTCGTGTTTGATAGAAGGATAAATCGTTTAATATGTTACTTAATTTAAATTGCATCCAAATAATTAAAATGCGATCATTTTGGTCCAGAGACCACTCATTTGGTGCAATGACAATCACTTTAACCTGTTTCTTAATTTTTATTACATGCAACGATAGTTTAATGAACATTGACATCATTTAGATTTAATGTGTATACATACTTTATTTTACTTGTTATATGTTTCCATTTAATTATGGTAATAACTTATTTTTAACCCTTGTTTTCTACGTATTCAGTAAATGGCGCTTGGCCCACTATGGTTCTGAACCCTTCAAATAAAAAATTATATTATATAATATTACATTACATTGTAAATTATATTATATTATATTATATTACATTACATTACATTACATTACATTACATTACATTACATTACATTATATTATATTATATTATATCAGAAGTTACTATAATAAAATTATAGCATTATGTCCATCTAGAGAAACTACACTTCCCAATGGTGAAATAATAATTAATTATACAAATCGGTTAATTTAGCTTCCGATATTACTTCATACAAACACAGAAACATTCTCTGTAGACTATCTTTCATAGCTTTCGATTGTTGCTGTCCAAGGCCCCTTATGGACGAAGTCATTTGTTTTTTAATTCATTACACGGCCTTAGATGGCAGTTATTTTAATTTTAAAACTCATTTATCTCATGAAATATCAGTCCTATCAAATTTTTTCAAGGAATAAAACTTATCGCAAATTATTTTTAAAGAAACTTTGTTAATGAAACATTTTTCACAAAAATCAATAATAAGCGAGATATTTCGATTTATTTAATTCAGGCCCCCTTATAACCCCCCTTTTAAATAATGTATTTTGAATGCTATATAGCCTAAAATCTAAGTTACAACGAACTTAATTTATATTCCAATTTTCATCGAAATCCGTTCAGCCATTATTGCGTGAAAAGCTAACAAACATACAGACAGACAGACAGACATACAAACAAAAATTTCAAAAAAGCGATTTTCGGTTTCAGGGTGGTTAATTATATAAGTTAGGACCAATTATTTTTGGAAAATCGAAAATTACCAGAAAAATTTCTTCTACAGATTTATTATTAGTATAGATATTATATTATATTATATTATATTATATTATATTATATTATATTATATTATATTATATTATATTATATGTAATTCTGATTGAGGTTCTGCCTGACATTTATTATCAGGAAGTAGGCCTACATCTCACTTGACGATGTGACGTCTCTGAAGGTGAACAATTGTTTGCATTACATCTGAAATCTGATTAGTGTGACATGTTACTAGTTAGCGATGTATGCAACGGAGGGGCAAAGAAACTGGCCACCCTACCCCATTATCTCCTGACTTAATTTCCTCACGAGTGATGCCTTATTGGTGTTACGAGGTTCAAACTTGTCTTCGGACAGTTTACTAAACAACAATGTTATATTATCCTTTGGTACGAAATCATTTTGCACCAAAGAACAATTGCAATTTCTGCAATCCATAAGTGCATATTGTGACTTGCCCCGCTCTTGCATTGTCACCCGGCACTGAGACCTATACTTTACTTGTCTATGCCGTCTAGAGTTTCGCTCTGCCTCCATGTCTTCTATTCAGAAGCACTCTTGAGCCATGGAGCGAAACGAATGGGACACAAACATTCCTTCAGACGCTTCAAAGCCAGCCGTACCGTCTGTACCCGAAGGGGTGGAGAGGGTATACACACATTAAACCGGTGTTATGCTGAATATGCAGTAATAATAATTCATTCTAATTCCCTCACCGAGCTTTGCTCGCCTTGTCAACTCGCTCTCAGCGATGTTTAGGATGCCAATAGAGAGTGACAGTACAGATTTCACCAACAACACGTTTCATTTTACACATTTTTTAAAATAATTATTCATAACATTAGTTCCTAAAATATATATTATATTGTATTATATTACCGGTATACATTATATTATATTATATTATATTATATTATATTATATTATATTATATTATATTATATGCTCGACCATGCCGAAATATAGTAATTTTACACCTGGTAGCAGCCCTTTAATGCACCTCATTAAAGTACACATATTCATTATAGTTCAGGTGTTCCACCAATCAGAAAACACCATTGTAGCAATATCAAAGCGCAAGTATCGATTATTCTCGGATATGCAATCGAAAGACAACTAGCGAAACGTCACGGAGGCTGGAAATCCAATATTGTCGCAGTAGGTTACGTTCTGTTACTATAATAATTAGCGTTAATTGTAAATAATATTCAAATAAATTCAATTTGTCATCTCGTTTTTCAATGTCTAAATCAATTTCAAGGTTATATCAAGATTAATGTTTATTTTACTCTCTAGATTATATCGAGGTCAATGACATTTGTGTCTCAGAAAAAATTAATACTTTCGCGTCTGCGCACATCTCACAATTTACGAGATATTGCACAAGGTCAGTTCCGCTCCCCAGTCAGATAAGAATAACATGAATACTTATGAATAATTTCAAGTTAGAAATATAGTCGAGCATAAAAAGTCGTATGAAACTTGCCTTAATGGTAATTAAGACGCTCGTATGAGAATTATGAAACTCGCTTGCGCTCGTTTCATAAACATACTCGCGTCTTAATTACTACCATTATAGGCTCGTTGCATAATGTACTAATATTATATTATATTATATTATATTATATTATATCATATTATATTATATTATATTATATTATATTATATTATATTATATTATATTATATTATATTAATCAATCAATCAATCAATTTAGAGCATTTCAAAACCTAAGAGGTTCTTAGCCTCATTCACCATATATCGCCATTCGTCTCTGTTCTCTGCATCTTCTTGTCGTCCTCCCACTGTAGAAAGATTATCATATAGTTGGTCCTGCCAACGGAGACGAGGTCTACCAAGAGGTCTCGTACATCTTGGAGAATAGTCGAAAGCTTTTCGTAGAAGAGAGTCTTCATCACGCCGTAGAACGTGTCCAAGCCAACGTAGTCTTCGACTTTGTATCAAGGCTATTATGTCCGGATCTTTATAAATATCCCTTAGTTCCCTGTTGTTCAAAATTCTCCATGTGTTATTTTCTTGAATGGGACCAAAAATCTTCCTCAAGATTTTGTTCTCAAAAGTAAAAAGGGATTTCGTTGTACTTGTTATATCATATCATATCATATCATATCATATCATATCATATCATATCATATCATATCATATCATATCATATCATATCATATCATATCATATCATATCATACCATACCATACCATATCATATATCATATCATATCATATCATCATATCATATCATATCATATCATATCATATCATACCATACCATACCATACCATACCACATCATATCATATCATATCATATCATATCATATCATATCATATCATATCATATCATATCATATCATATCATATCATATCATATCATATCATATCATATTATATTACATTATATTAAGCCTATATTAAATGCAGTGTATTTTTATACTTAATACTTTTTCGAAGTATATGTTCAATGAATAAGATAAATATTTGTAACTTTTTTAACTTTGTGATGCGGAAGGTTACTCTAAACTCACTCATAGTACCATGGAAAAGGAGTGTAAGATGAACTTTGTGCCTCGTAGTTGTCTACGTTGTTCGTCTCGCTCTGTTCTCTATTCAATGTACCTCGAAATTATCCACACAAGGATTGGGACCAAAAATCTTCCTCAAGATTTTGTTCTCAAAAGTAAAAAGGGATTTCGTTATACTTGTTATATCATATATCATATCATATAATATCATATCATATCATATCATATCATATCATATCATATCATATCATATCATATCATATCATATATCATATCATACCATATCATATCATACCATACCATATCATATATCATATCATATCATATCATATCATCATATCATATCATATCATATCATACCATACCATACCATACCACATCATATCATATCACATCATATCATATCATATTATATTACATTATATTAAGCCTATATTAAATGCAGTGTATTTTTATACTTAATACTTTTTCGAAGTATATGTTCAATGAATAAGATAAATATTTGTAACTTTTTTAACTTTGTGATGCGGAAGGTTACTCTAAACTCACTCATAGTACCATGGAAAAGGAGTGTAAGATGAACTTTGTGTCTCGTAGTTGTCTACGTTGTTCGTCTCGCTCTGTTCTCTATTCAATGTACCTCGAAATTATCCACACAAGGATTGAGACCAAAAAAGATAAATAGAAATTAATATAATGTAGTAGACTTCCTTTAGCAATATTGTAGGCAAATTGTTTTATGTCATAGTATAGGAAGTAGAAATTTTGTCATTGATTAGGTTTCAGTGATCTGAGCATATATCAAATCTGTCAAAAGTGGCATTAACTTGAAGTATAACACAATTTCAAAACTAGTGTCTATCATAAACTTTTTTTATTTCACTTACAGCACTCTTGCTTCCTTTCAGTCATCTGATGACCATAAATTACAGAATTTCCTCTCATCACAGAATAACGTACTGTGAGTATGTAGGCCTACTCTTAACAAATATAATGGCTCAAATTAAAACCCGATTGATATACGCACGAAATAGTACGTAGGCTTAATATTAATTGGTTCAGTGGTCTCGTCTGCGGCTCAGGTGCTAACGTGGACTGGGTTCGATCGCCGTCTAGGTGGTAGTGGAATTTGTATTTGGCAAAGAGGACGATGTAGAGGCGTTTTCTCAGTGGTATTCTCTTTTCCCTTTATTGTTCCACCAACACTCTCCACATCTTCTTCATTTAATCTATCATCTACAATAGTAAAATAGGCTGCGGTGGTCTTGGGAGTAGTACGGATTTCCGATGCGGATAAAGGAAGGGATTAAGGCTCCTGGCTCTGGGGGTTATCAGGTACTTGTTTGAGGATGAGACTTGCCTCTGTCAGGGCTGAGGTAAGATGGTCCATCTGTCAGTATTAGATTCACGAATGCCATCCAAACCATCTATCGGACTTGGGAAATCATCTCGCGATTCTGGCGAACATCATCTTATTTTATCGTCTAATTCTAAAACATTTTGATCAATTATAACGTTTCATAATAACAGAATTTATTTTCCTGCTTTTTTACGGGATATTAAAAAATAAGAACTTTTGTAACTGAAGTTGTGAGCTGAAATAAAAATGAGAAAGCATACTTATTTAATTTTTTAACGTCGTGTGATTTTAACGAAAAGTTAGGAAGGAACTTCTGCGGAAATTGTTTCTAACATATTCTTAGCTGTAACATTAGTTATTTGTCGTTTTAATAATATATGTCTTGAAATATTAATATAATAATACATTTTATAAACATTTAAGAGCAATATTTTAATAGTTGCATTAAATATTTTGGTTTATTTTGTTTATGTAATTATTACAAATATTTTAAAATGAAAATCAATATTCATACACTTACAGAAAATCAGGAAAATTAATATTATTATTCAAATGGCATGAGCATAACATTCATTTTGTTTCTAGCTTTCCAGTATAATATACAGTACTAGGATATTCGAAAAGTAATGGCAACATAGTTACTGTGTCACACTAAATTTATTTAGGCTACTTTTGAGATTATATACTTCACATACAGTCTCCTACCATGTTAACAATACGTGGCCAAATTCTTGGAAGACGGCGGACTCCATCTGCAGCAGCATTTCTGGACATCTCGCTCACTGATAAATCTAAAGCTCTTCAGAAGTCAACTCTTGATTGAAAGCGAATGCCTCGCTTCCATCCAACTTGCAATAGTTCAGTATGGTAGGACTTCTCTCCCACAGGGTTCTTGTAATACCCTAAAGCACTGAGTTGCATGTTTTTCTCTTGCAACTTGGTTTTTTATGAAGCACCTTTGTTCCTACCTTTAAGGCTGTATTATTTACTACAAACCAAAAAGAGCCACTGTATTTACAAAATGTGACTATTTTGAGAGTTTCAATATTGCAAATTTATGAAACAATCGCAGCTCTATTACGTAGTATATTTTTCGATGATCACCGCTAGGAGCACTGATTTACAACATTGTTGCTATTAATTATCGAATGCCCTTGTATATTAGTTATTGTCTTTTTTGTTGAAGTAGGACAGAATATTAATTTTTTTTTTTTCCAGTATATTGTTATTTTGAATTGAATGGGTTACATCAGCTGCTTGTATATGCGGATGACGTGAATATGTTAGGAGAAAATCCACAAACGATTAGGGAAATACGGGAATTTTACTGGAAGTATATCCCGAAAAGACAAAGTATATGATTATGTCTTGTGACGAGAATATTGTACGAAATGGAAATATAAAAATTGGAAATTTATCTTTTGATGAAGTGGAGAAGTTCAAATTTCTTGGAGCAACAGTAACAAACATAAATGATACTCGGGAGGAATTTAAACACAGAATAAATATGGGAAATGCCTGTTATTATTCTGTTGAGAAGCTTTTATCATCCAGTCTGCTGTCAAAAAATGTGAAAGTTAGAATTTATAAAACAGTTATATTACAGGTTGTTCTTTATGGTTGTGAAACTTGGACTGTCACTTTGAGAGAGGAACATAGGTTAAGGGTGTTTGAGAATAAGGTGCTTAGGAAAATATTTGGGGCTAAGAGGGATGAAGTTACAGGAGAATGGAGAAAGTTACACAACACAGAACTGCACGCATTGTATTCTTCGCCTGATATAATTAGGAACATTAAATCCAGACGTTTGAGATGGGCAGGGCATGTAGCACGTATGGGCGAATCCATAAATGCATATAGAGTGTTAGTTTGGAGGCCGGAGGGAAAAAGACCTTTAGGGAGGCCGAGACGTAGATGGGAAGATAATATTAAAATGGATTTGACGAAGGTGAGATATGATAGAGAATGGATTAATCTTGCTCAGGATAGGGACCAATGGCGGGCTTATGTGAGGGCGGCAATGAACCTCCGGGTTCCTTAAAAGCCAGTAAATAAGTAAGTAAGTAAGTAAGTATATTGTTGTTTTACATATAAAAGCTAAAACTTCGCTAGAATTCAGGTTTTTCCAGAAAGTGTAGGCCGTTTTTATGTGAATGTATCCATTCTCTTTTAAACAAAAATAGCCTACGTGAAGCCAGATCAAAGTAGGATATTATTCCGGCACAAAGCGAGTAATCTAGCTTGTTTGCCAGGAAGCACAGAGCCGTATCTTCTTGTTGTATGTAACTCTTCAACCAGAAGCAAATAACTTGTCAACACTGACAGTTGGTTTCCATTCTTTTCTAGTTAGTGTCCCACTGCTTTTTATTTTTACACCACTTAACTCTGCATTGCTCCGTAATAGGCTATTCAACTTTCTCTGGGATCCCTGCTTACTTTAATGTTAATGGGAGAGAGAGATTACATTACAATTAGCTGGAAAGAAGATAGACGGTGCTAGTAGCGTTTTCTAAAGCGATTAATTACCAAATTTACGCTCTCTGCGTTGTAGAAAAGTAATTGCCCGTTACAGTGAAGGTCGAATTACATCATCAAATAAGAGTTTTTAGAACAAAATAGATTACGGCTTTTGGCTCGGTTATTCAAGTACTGACCTCCGTGAATGGAGGATCGATCCTTGTTCAATTAATATGAATGAACTGTGCACTTTAATTAGTCAACCTAACCTCCTAACAAAATGCTCTCTCTCTCTCTCTTTTTTTTTTTTCCTCCTTTTCTGGAACTGTGCCATATTGGAGTGTTCCGCAACTTTTTCTAAACCATTATGCATTCTGTTGTAAAAAGATACACTACGTCGCATCACATAGGCTATTTACAACCCACAGAATTAAAATATAAATGGTTGAAATGTACTTGCAAATAATTGCAATACGAAAAAAATGCATATCAGAATATTTTCATCTCTTACCCCAGTTCGTTATTTCTATTCACTAATTTTTCAATATATAGGGCATTCATTTCAAAATACCCCAACATATATAGGCCTAACTATTTATTTCAATTAAATTTAATTTAAACAAAAAAACATGAATTTGGATATAGAGGGAATGTTTAAAACTAGTGTTAATTGCATTTTTTTTACCCCACACCCTCAAACCCTCTTGGAAATTTCAAATGCTACTCCTCATTAATTAATTAATTAATTAATTCATTCATTCATTTATCCATTCATTCATTCATTCATTCATGTCGACCTGGTTGGCGAGTTGGTATAGCGCTGGCCTTCTATGCTCAAGGTTGCGGGTTCGATCCCGGGCCAGGTCGATGGCATTTAAGTGTGCTTAAATGCGACAGCTCATGTCAGTAGGTTTACTGGCATGTAAAAGAATTCCTGCGGGACAAAATTCCGACACATCCGGCGACGCTAATATAACCTCTGCAGTTGCGAGCGTCGTTAAATAAAACATAACAAAACATAACATAACATAACATTCATTCATTCTTTCATTCAGCCCAAGGTCAGGTCTTTCACTGCAAACCCAGCTTTCTCCAATCTTTTCTATTTTCTGCCTTCCTCTTTGTCTCCGCATATGATCCATATATCTTAATGTCATCTATCATCTGACATCTTCTTCTGACCCGAACTCTTCTCCCTTTTACAATTCGTTCCAGGGCATCATTCAGTAGGAAGTTTCTTCTCAGACAGTGACCCAATCTAATCCTTTTCCTCTTTTTAATCAGTTTCAGCATCATTCTTTGTTCACCCACTCTTTCCAATACAGCTTTATTTATTATTCTGTCTGTCCACTGCACACGTTCCATTCTTATCCATATCCACATTTCAAATGCTTCTCTTCACTTCGTCGTGATGTCCATATTTCTGCCCCATACAATGCCATACTCCATACAAAGCACTTCACTAGTCTCTTTCTTAGTTATTTTTCCAGAGGTCCGCAAATGTTCTTTTTTCTATTAAAAGCTTCCTTTGCCATTGCTATCCTCCTCTCGATTTCTTGGCAGCAGCTCATGTTATTGCTTATATCATACCCCAAGTATTTGAAGCTGTCCACTTACTCTACTGCCTCATTTAGAATTCGCAAGTTTAACTTCTTTATTTTTCTTCGTATGACCATGCTCTTCGTCGTATTTACATTTATCTTCATCCCAATAGCGCTGGTTGCGGGTTCGATCCCGGGCCAGGTCGATGGCATTTAAGTGTGCTTAAATGCGACAGGCTCATGTCATAGATTTACTGGCATGTAAAAGAACTCCTGCGGGACAAAATTCCGGCACATCCGGCGACGCTGATATAACCTCTGCAGTTGCGAGCGTCGTTAAAAAACATAACATTTAACATTCTTCATCCCATACTGCTCAAAGCTGTCATTTAGATGCAGTAGCATATTTCCTTTAGTATCACCTCCTCTTCTGCTAACAACGCCATATCATTAGCAAATCTTATGCACTTTACTCTTCTTCCTCCTACTATCACTCCCCCCATTTTCTGAAAATAGTTCCTTACTAAATCCTTCAAGTAGGCTAGATGTTGAATAAGATAGATGATAAAGGGCATCCTTGACGTACTTCTCTCCCAATTTTACTTCCTTTTGACATTTCTTCTTATATCCTGTGATGTGTTGTTACCTCATTATATTTAATCAGAAAGAGTATTCAATTGTTTATACGTCGCGTTCATTTGTTTCACATCTTCTCTTTTTATATCGTCGCCTGGCAGCCTGAACTGTTGTTATTGTCAGTTGGTTGTGGGATGAAAACACAGTTTAGTTTGAATTTAATCACCTATTTCGGAATTCCTCTACGTGGCACTCCTGTAGTAACAAAACCATATATGTATAACGTAAATCCAAACTTCGGTTTTTATTATCCTTTATCCTGTTTTAAATTTTTAAAGAATATATTTAAAATCACAATCATAATATTTCTTAATGTTATTTTGTGTTATTAGTTGATATAACCTGTAATCAGTAATAGACATTGTAGTTTTATTCTCTTCAGCTCTAATCAACAATAACAACAATCCAGGGTGAATACAGTTTCAAATTTAAGTATCACAATATGGGATTGAAACTGATCAGGAAGAAAGGAAGAAATTGGCTGGGTTATTAGCTGAAAAGAAACTGTCTACTAAAGGATGCTTTGAAAGGAGTGTTCAACGAGAGAAAAGTTCGGGGCAGAAGAAGATATGGAGACTATGCGGATACTAAGAGGAAGGCGGAAAATAGGGAAATTCGAAGATTTCTGGGCTGGTAGTGAAAGACCTGTTGTTAGCAGAAAACTGTGAATGAATGGATGAATGAATGAATATAGGGATGCCATTTTAAATTTGAAAAGAGATGGGGATGAGGGGTGGTACCAAAACTGATTTTGAACTCCCCCCCCCCAATATCTAAAGTTTACATTTTTGATTAAATCAAATTTAATTGAAATAAATAGTTATTTAAACTGGGAAGTTTTAAAATTAAATCCTGATATATTTATTAACTTTCTTCTTCTTATCGTTTCATTTTCTTTCCATTCTCATTTTCTCTTAATTTCTTCCTCATTTCCTTTCATACGTATCTTCCTTTTCTTGACATACTGTACGTTTTTGTACTAGCCTATTTAATTTTAAATTAGTGACATCAGTTGGATCAGGCATTGCACTCGATTAATGTTGTCGCTGTAAGAAATTGAATTATTAATAGCTGAAAATTTGTAAGAGAACTGCAGAATAAATGTTATAAAATTCATTTTTCCTTGCCCTGCGTTCTCGCACTGCTCTTTTTTGTTTTTGACTCAATTTTCGGTGGCTCATTTGCATCCTTTCTTTCACGTCACGGTCTCGTTCGTTAAGCCACTGATTTCTGTATATTTTCTAGCAGAAAAACTTCTCAGAAATGTAATTTCAGTCACTGATTTCGACTGTATAACGTCACAACACTACACGGAAGAAGCACTGCTCGGCGGCAGCCCCATTCCACTATTTTATGCATTAATTTGTGAAAATTGGTCGGAAAATTGCAAACATCAACAACTTTATTTAGGCGACAACGCAGCATTACATACACTTCCATAGCAACAAGACGTGAAGCCCTCTTAGAACGTCCGTTATAGAATTTTATTTCACAATGCTCGACTTTTACCATGCTTAAAGAAGTTTTACCTTAAAAATCACATAAATTTTATTGCTAGCAAGTACAAATCATGGCTGCATTGTACACCCCTAACAGTGCATTGTAATATCTTTGTTTGGATAAGACTACGTACTAAGTAAGATGTCATAAAAATATATTGGATAATAATACTTAACGCCTTAATACAAATGTTTTGTGTGGAGATAACACCGGTGTTTCAATTTTTGTCAACTTGAATACGAGGGTAACAATTAATTCATCGCAACGTGGGACAAGCTAAAGAGATATGTGTGTTGCGATGTACTTGAAGATAAAAGTGTGGAAGTAACTGAAATGTGTAACTACCAAAATTTTAATTCTTTCGAGATGTTAAACCCAACTCTTGACAATTTGCTTTGTCTCAAGTGATGGTTACAAGCTCGCGGAAATAATAAACTTCCCTTGTTTTGTCCATGAACATGCCTTGGTTTTGTAATTAGTTAGATGTCCGTTACAGAACAGTTCACACTGTTATTTAAACACTGCCATTACCAGTTGTTGACATTAAACAAAAAAAAAAAAATGAAATCTATTTTTAGTATGTCAGTAAATAAATTAATAGATAAACAAATAATTAAATTAAATATTTGAACAAGTTCATCAGTTTAATTATCTGGGCTGTAATATTTCATATTAATCATCAAATGATTTAGAATCCGAATCAGCGAAATTTTTACAATTAATTGGCAGAATTAAACGAACTATAGTGAGAAAAGTAAGGAAAGAAACTATTTTAATATTATATTATAAAACTTTAATGTTGCCTACACTTTTACTCGAATTAGAAAATTTGACTTCAACAACTTCACAGAGGAAGAAAATTTAAGCATCAGAAATGCGATTAGTTAGATCTCTGTCAGGATACATTCTCTTTGACCATAGAACAAATGAGTCTATACGTCAGGAATTACAAATTGCAAGTACTGTATATTTAGAAAAAAATAGAAGACAAAGGGAAACAGAGCATCAGCATAACTAATAATAATAATCATCATCATCATCATTAAATATAGCCTACATGCAATAGGCCTTGTCATAAGAACTGAAGGCAAAAACATATATATTAAAAAATTCGTCAAGACTATAAAAACTCTGTTCTAATCTTTTAACAAAAGCATTAAAACTGCTAAAATTTCTACTCTGCTTAATTGTACTGGGTAATTTTGTATAGAGATTTATACTCATTACTAAAAAGCTATTCCGTGTCTTAGTCAGTCTATAAATGGAAGTTACTAAATTCGTTCTCGTTCTAATTTTATAATCATAAACATTTTGAACTCTCATATAACTAAATTTCTTTAGAAGAACATAACTCACTCACTCCTAGATATACATACAGTAGATGGGAGAATCAAAATTCAGAGATACTTAAGAATTGTATACATGAGGCAGTAGAGTGGCCAATATAGGCCCTACACGATCATGAAATTAGAAACAGTGAACAAATTAATATTCCATATTGTGGATTATACAAGAAGAACACAAACTTTTCAATGGGAATGAAATGATATAATAAGCTCCCCAGTCAATATTATAAATTACCAAACATTAGCTACAGAACTAGATTTTACAATTGGTTATTAAATAATCCTTTTTATTCTGTTGCTGAGTTTTTCATCACAAACTTGTATGAAATTGTTTTTAATAAATACGTTTAATTATTATAACTAGTAGTTACAATTAATACATTAAGGATGAAATGTTTTCTTTAATTTAAAACTTTCAAATTATTTCATGTTTTCATTGTATTGTTTAAATTTTAGTGTTTATTTTATTAGTGTTTTCCGTTTAATGTACTATATGTTTTTCAATGTATCCTAACGAAGCCTAAAACTGTAGGCCTGTGTCTAATGGCCAAAATAAATTGAATTGAATTACTGCCATCTAGACGAATATTTGTAATGATGAGATGATACAGTATTACATATGGAGACCATTCAGTATTTTCCCAAGGCAATTAATATTTTATTGTATTCGAGTACTTTATTTCTTCTAACCTTTATATTCTTTCTTCTAATCGTGTAATAGTCAATTAAATCCCATCGAGTTTTGATTTTCTCTAGATAAATCAAAATCTGTAGTAAGGTTAGTGTTGATAATAATGATAAATTATTATTACTGACAAAAGTATACAAATATAACAATAATAATAATAATAATAATAATAATAATAAAATAATAATAATAATAATAATAATACTTACTTACTGGCTTTTAAGGAACCCGTAGGTTCATTGCCGCCCTCACATAAGCCCGCCATTGGTCCCTATCCTGAGCAAGATTAATCCAGTCTCTACCATCACACCCTACCCCCCTCAAATCCATTTTAATATTATCTTCCCATCTACGTCTCGGCCTCCCCAAAGGTCTTTTTCCCTCCGGCCTCCCAACTAACACTCTATATGCGTTTCTGGATTCGCCCATACGTGCTACATGTCCTGCCCATCTCAAACGTCTGGATTTTATGGTTCTAATTATGTCAGGTGAAGTATACAATGCGTGCAGCTCTGCCTTGTGTAACTTTCTCCATTCTCCTGTAACTTCATCCCTCTTAGCCCCAAATATTTTCCTAAGAACCTTATTCTCAAACACCCTTAATCTCTATTCCTCTCTCAAAGTGAGAGAGCAAGTTTCACAACCATAAGAACAACCGGTAATATAACTGTTTTATAAATTCTAACTTTCAGACTTTTTGACAGAAGACTAGATGACAAAAGCTTCTCAACCGAATAATAACAGGCATTTCCCACATTTATTCTGAATTTAATTTCCTCCCGAGTGTCATTTATATTTGTTACTGTTGCTCCAAGATATTTGAATTTTTCCACCTCTTCGAAGGATAAATCTCCAATTTTTATAGTTCCATTTCGTACAATATTCTGGTCACGAGACATAATCATATACTTAGTCTTTTCGGGATTTACTTCCAAACCTATCTCTTTACTTGCTTCCAGTAAAATTCCCGTGTTTTCCCTAATCGTTTGTGGATTTTCTCCTAACATATTCACGTCATCCGCATAGACAAGAAGCTGATGTAACCCGTTCAATTCCAAACCCTCTGTGTTATCCTGAACTTTCCTAATGGCATATTCTAGAGCGAAGTTAAAAAGTAAAGGTGATAGTGCATCTCCCTGCTTTAGCCCGCAGTGAATTGGAAAAGCATCAGATAGAGACTGGCCTATACGGACTCTGCTGTAAATTTCACTAAGACACATTTTAATTAATCGAACTAGTTTCTTGGGAATACCAAATTCAATAGGAATATTTTACAAAACTTCTCTCTTAACCGAGTCCTACGCCTTTTTGAAATCTATGAATAACTGATGTACTGTGCCCTTATACCCCCATTTTTTCTCCAATATCCGTCGAATACAAAAAATCTGTTCAATACTCGCTCTATTATGCCTAAAACCACACTGATGATCCCCAATAATTTCATCTACATATGGAGTTAATCTTCTCGAAAGGATATACAGAGGTGAGCCTGCCTGGAGAGAAATAAAAAAAAGGTTGCAGCCGCCAAATTACTCTTCTAGGAACGACCACTCATATAAATTGAGGGAAAGAAGGCAGAGGACGGACACTGGAAAGTTTTCTTTTCTCAGTCGTAGGCCTACTATCAGGGACTGGAATGCTTTACCTGCACACTTACTAAAGGCTTTACCAACAACCAAAAATGTATTTAAAAATAGGCTTAAGGACCTTACTAATAGACGATAATTATACACAGTATTTAAAGGGTGTAAATGATATGTTGTTATTGAAGTGTTGTATCAGTGAAGAATTATGTTGTGTCAGTGAAGTGTGTTGTATCAGTGAAGAAGTATGTCGTGTTAGTGAAGTGTGCTGTATAAGTGAAATGTGTTCCTGTCAGTGAGGCTTTATAGTTTATAGTGGCAGTGCAAAGTATTTGAACAGTGAAATGTTTTTGAAGTGTTAGTGAAATCAGGATAGAATCAGTGAAATGTGTCGTAGTTCCAGTGCAGTGAGTGAGTTGACAGCGAAATGAGTGTAATGTTGAAAGGTACTTGTGCAGATATGAACATATCATACTCGTGGGTTTTAGTTCAATCTTAGTTTTAAGATACAAATTAGATTTATTTCAAATGTTATTTTAAGTGATCGTTTCATTTGATTTAGGATATTCCCTGTTGTTACAATTATTATTATTATTATTATTATTATTATTATTATTATTATTAATTAATTAATTAATTAATTCCGGGTATAGTTATGAGAAAAATGTGAATATTTTAATTGTCAAAATCTATATGCTAGACGCCATGAGCTAGATTATCTGTTCTTTTGTAAAGTCCTCAAAGGTGATATATCCTGTGACTCTTTCTTAAACAATATTACCTTACGTATTGCAACAAAAGATATGAGAGCCCACAACTTTTCTATATTAGAAATTCGAAATTTCTTTCACCAGTCTCCAGATGCATTAAAAATGCCAACATGCATGGCTGCGAATCCGATCCCTTCAATGTATAGACTTAGTTCGCTCTTGGCAACGATTTATCATTTATGTATTCTTTTAGGCATTATACTCAATTAACATTGTCTCATAGTATTCTTAGTTATTCATTCATCGTCATTATTGTAATTAATTGTAATTATATTTGTGTAATAATTATTTTTGTTTTATGTTTTTGTTATATTTGTGCTGAACTGTAATTGGCCACTGGCTGTTGTACAGCACATTAAATAAATAAATAAATAAATAAATAAATAAATAAATAAATAAATAAATAAATAAATAAATAAAAATAAATAAATTATTAATTATTGTTATTATTAATAATTGTATTTTTAATTAACAAGTTTATTATTGTCATTATTGAGTGTAATTAGTTACCACTGCCACCGGGTATATTCCCACTGCAGTGTGAATAAATACATACGATATTCGACAAAATTTTGTACGACGTCAACAAAAGTGATATTCCTCGAAAGTTACTACAGTTAGTCTTGTCCCCCTTCTTAAAAATAGGTACGATTAAATATAAGTAAATAAATAAAGTTAATAAAATTATTATTATTATTATTATTATTATTATTATTATTATTATTATTATTGGTATAATCATTTCTCTTGATGGTAGTGATATCGTTTCTGAAGCTCTTAAGCTGTTTAGTAGTGCAATTCCGATTTGTAAATGAATACACAGATACGTAGGCCACGGAAGCGGCGCACAAAGAGCTGTTTCACCTTATAGTAGGACAAGACAGCACAAGTATCACGTAGACATCGTCTTCTGCGGGTCGTGGTCTGCATACTTGAGGGTCCATTGTTGATGCTTGGCGAAGAGAGGGACGTGCGGAGGGCGAGACGGACGCGAGCATCGTTAGATCAATACAGCACACACATAGCAAGGGGGGAGGGGGGCGAGTTGCTTGCAGGAACAGCATCTCAAGCTAAGGGAGAAAGATGGCGCCCTAGGGAGGACCACACACAAGAAGCAAGCACAAGCAATCTTTCTTCCTTGTTTTCATACATATATATTTCTTCTTTTTTTTCCGTTTTAACCCATAGTCTCGTATTTTGCCCCCTCGTCGTATATCCCCGTGCTGGGGTTGCTGCAACAGTATGTTTGTAAAATATATGATTGTGTCTGATACTGATATCAGGCTGACCGACGTCATCAAAATATTTTAAGAATGTATTATTATTATTATTATTATTATTATTATTATTATTATTATTATTATTATTATTATTAGTGAAACGTACACCAGAGTCCGAATAAGTAAGTTTCTGTTGGGTGCTTTTCCAATTCAATTTAAATCCTGTCCAAATTCAACGTCGCAAATTTCTAGCACAATAATTAATAATAGATCCCTATTAGAAACAACAACAACCAAATTTCTTGGCTTAAAAATCGATAATGTTGTTGTTGTTTTCTAATGCCAGGCGTTTGACAATAAAGTCATTTGACCGCATGCACTCCAATATTTTTCAAAGATATTATCATGACCAGCCACTGAAGCACAGATTTTGAGGTGTTCCGAATCCATTTCTTGGTTTGAGTTGCACAATGGACAGTTGGGGGACTGATATATTCCAATTCTATGCAGGTGTTTGCCAAACAATCATGGCCTGTTGCCAATCTAAATGCAGCTACAGACGATTTTCGTGGTAAATCTGGAATTAACTGTGGATTTTGATGCAGAGAGTTTCATTTTTTCCCTTGGGATTGTGTTATCGAATTTTGTTTGTTGAAGTCTAAGTATGTAGATTTAATAAATCTTTTCACAGAATAATACGTAGATTTAGTAACAGGTCTGTAAGTAGCAGTGCTGCCCTTCTTTGCTAAAGCATCCGCATTCTCGTTTCCCAGGATTCCACAATGGGATGGTATCCATTGGAATACAATTCTTTTATTGAGTGATATTAATTGAGAGAGCATTTTAGTTATTTCTGCTGTTTGAGATGAAGGTGTGAGTTTAGAGACGATTGATAGAATAGCTGCTTTGGGGTCTGACATTATAACTGCATTTTTAAATTTACTGATGTGACATAGAAGATTCCTGAGACTTTCACTTATTGCAATGATTTCTCCATCAAAACTTGTTGTTCCATACCCAAGAGATCTATAAAGTGAGAAGAGACAGCACGTAACACCTGCACCGGCACCTTGTTCTCTGGAGATCAAGGATCCGTCAGTGTATAAATGAAGCCAGTTTTGTGGAGGGTATCTAATATTAATTGTCTCTAAAGACAATTGTTTTAGTATTTCAGTGTTTACTTCTGATTTCAGTATTTCTTCTGTTAAATTTAGATTATATTCCATATTTAATAGAGTTAAAGGGTTTAGTTTAATTTGTAGGTTTTCTTTGTACCATTAAGGTAAAATTATCCGGAGGTAAAAAAGTCCCCCAATAAAAAAAATCGATAATGTGTTAAATTGGAAAAATTATATTAAATAAATTACCTCCAAGCTAAATTCAGCTTGTTTTGCTATTACATCTATGCAAAAGATAGTAAATATCAATACCTTAAAAACAATATACTTTACATACGGTAATGAGTTTTGGAATAATATTCTGGGGAAGTTCCACTAACAATATATTTCTATTACAAAAAAGAGTAATTAGAATAATAGTAGGTGCCAAATCTAGGGAATCGTGTAGGGCTATTTTCAAAAAACCACAAATAATGCCCATGGCTTGTCAGTATATCTCTTCATTAATAATCTTCCTCGTATGTAATCGTGAAAACTTTGTAACTAATTCAACAGTTCATAGCATAAATACACGTCAAAAAATGACTTTCATACTCCATCGGCAAGTCTATCGTGCTATCAAAAAGGAGTGCGTTATATGGCAGTAAAAATTTTTAATATCCTCCCTATCGATATAAAAAATGAAACTCAAAACATAAAATTATTTAGGGCCAAATTAAAGAAGTACCTAATTTCTCATGCCTTCTATTCAGTAGGTGAATTCATGACATTCAATAACACTTCATGAAATTGATACTAAAACTTTGTGTTGTACTAGTACACTATATTGTAAATCTCGTCTATATATATTTCATCTAGACTGTGACTATAAATTAAGATTTTATAATAGTATTAAGTTTTTTGACTTGTTCCATATTCTAGCTGTAAGCATGTATGAATACTATGGAATGTTAATAAATACAATACAATACAATACAATTCACTGCGGGCTAAAGCAAGGAGATGCACTATCACCTTTAATTTTTAACTTTGCTCTAGAGTGTGCCATTACGAAAGTCCAGGATAACAGAGAGGGTTTGGAATTCAACGGGTTATATCAGCTGCTTGTCTATGCGGATGACGTGAATATGTTAGGAGAAAATCAACCAACTATTAGGGAAAACAGGGGAATTTTACTTGAAGCAAGTAAAGAGAGAGGTTTGGAAGTAAATCCCGAAAAGATGAAGTATATGATTATGTCTCGTGCCCAGAATATTGTACGAAATGGAAATATAGAAATTGAAAATTTATCCTTTGAAGAGGTGAAAAATTGAAATATCTTGGAGCAACAATTACAAATATAAATGACACTCGAGAGGAAATTAAACGCAGAGTAAATTTGGAAAATGTGTGTTATTATTCGGTTGAGAAGCTTTTGTCAACCAGTCTGCTCTCAAAAAATCTGTAAGTTAGAATTTATAAAACAATTACATTACCGGTTGTTTTGTATGGTTATGAAACTTGGACTCTCACTTTGAGAGAGGAACAGAGGTTAAGGGTGTTTGAGAATTAGGTTCTGAGGAAAATATTTGGGGCTAAGAGGAATGAAGTTACAGGAGACTGAAGAAAGTTACGCAACACAGAACTTCACGCATTGTATTCTTCACCTGACATAGATGGGCAGGGCTTCTAGCACGTATGGGCGAATCCAAAAATGCTTAGTATAGAGTGTTAGTTGAGAGGCCAGAGGGAAATAGACTTTGGAGAAGCCGAGATGTAGACGGGGGGATAATATTGAAATGGGTTTGAGGGAGGTGGGGTATGATTGTAGAGATCTACTGGATTAATTTGCTCAGGATAGGGACCAATGGCGGGCTTATGTGAAGGCGGGAATTAACCTCAGGGTTCCTTAAAAGCCGTAAGTATTATTATTATTATTATTATTATTATTATTATTATTATTATCATCATCATCATCATCATCATCATCAACATCACCATTATTATGTCAGATAAATGTACGTACTCATTTAAATCGCGTTCCTTTAAAGTAACATATCGGTGGTGGTGATGACGGCACTGGGAATATTTCAGATATCATTTTTTTTAATTACACAGAATATTCAAAGATGATAAATTATTTTAGTTGGTTATTAAAACGACGCTGTATTTACTACTAGGCTCTTTATCATCGATAGATTTGGTGATAGCGAGATGGTTTTCGGCTTCATGAATCCAAAGATGTTCCGTGGGATTATATTTATTTGACATTTCACCTTTCCGTTGGGAAAAACTTTTGCAAGGTATTTCATGTGTGATTTAATTTCGTAGAAGTAACAGAGATTTTTTACTAATGACTTCAAATGCTTTGAGAAAGAATTTTTCTATTATTTGCAAATGCGGTTACCTATCCAGTCGATGTAGCCTATATCGATTATTTAACAACTCTGTATCAACTATGACGTTATTTAGTGTAGATGGTATTGGTGATAGCGAGTTGGCATTTGGCGAGATGAGGCCGAGGATTTACCTAAGATTACCTGACATTCACCTTACCGTTGGAGAAAACCTCGAAGTAAAATCCAACCAGGTAATCAGTTCAAGCGGGAATCGAATCCATGTCAGAACGCAACACTGGATCAGCAAGTGAACGCACTAATAACTGAGTTATGCCGGTGTTTGAGATGATAAAATAAGACGGCTATTTCAGTAATGGTAAAACGAAACTTAGAAGAGAAATCAAAGTGTAATATGAAAGAAGCTATTTTCCAATGGATCTCTTCACCAAATACATCTCAGAATATTCTTAGAATCAACATCAGATCTCTTTCTGTTTGTAGCTCTCAACTACCTAAGCAGCAGCAGCAGGGTTACATAGCTGTGTAAACTACGATGATGATGATGATGATGATGATGATGATGATGATGATGATGATATCTAAATACAAATTTAAGTCTTGTTTCTTTAAGCCTCGGCTTTCCTGAACCGACGCATGCGAGGTGCAAGGCCCGCCTCTCACAAATCCGGACTCACGAGAGATAGTGACTGGTTTCTATAGCTTCAAGATGTGCAGACCTCACACCTTGCAGCTATAGCAACCACTCACTTCTGCGCACCTCTCAACTATAGAAACCACTCACTGTCTCTCTTGTGGTGAGAAGTCTGTGCACTTCGCAGCTATAGAAACCACTCACTATCTCTCTTGTACTGCTATGTCTGCGCACCTCTCAACTATAGAAACCACTCACTATCTCTCTTGTGGTGAGAGGTCTGTGCACTTCGCAGCTATAGAAACCACTCACTATCTCTCTTGTACTGCTATGTCTGCGCACCTCTCACTATCTCTCTTGTGGTGCGAGGTCTGTGCACTTCGCAGCTATAGAAACCACTCACTATCTCTCTTGTACTGCTATGTCTGCGCACCTCTCAACTATAGAAACCACTCACTATCTCTCTTGTGGTGCGAGGTCTGCGCACTTCGCAGCTATAGAAACCACTCACTATCTTTCTTGTACTGCTATGTCTGCGCACCTCTCAACTATAGAAACCACTCACTATCTCTCTTGTGGTGCGAGGTCTGCGCACTTCGCAGCTATAGAAACCACTCACTATCTCTCTTGTACTGCTATGTCTGTGCACCTCTCAACTATAGAAACCACTCACTATCTCTCTTGTGGTGCGAGGTCTGCGCACTTCGCAGCTATAGAAACCACTCACTATCTCTCTTGTACTGCTATGTCTGCGCACCTCTCAACTATAGAAACCACTCACTATCTCTCTTGTGGTGCGAGGTCTGCGCACTTCGTAGCTATAGAAACCACTCACTATCTCTCGTGTAGTCCGGATTTGTGCGAGGCGGCCTTGCACCTCGCAGGCGTCGGTTCAGAAAAACCAAGGCTTTAACGAAGCATGTCGCATTTTATAATACCACACGGTGCACTGTGTTAAAGAACAGAAATTATGTTCTATTATGAATGCTTATTAGTTAATCTTAGATTCAAACAGATGATATAAGAAAGAACAGATCTTTTTCACCACCAAAGACAAATATTGAAATGAATTAACTTGATCCAGAACATAAATTTTAATAATATACACGTGCTATTACTGTTTCTTTTGGCAGTTAGGAGATTCTAGTTTTTAAATTATAATGCCATCTGTAACTTTCCCTACATGCAGGCCTCCATTACCATAGCAGGCAGATTGCCAAAGATATAATTACAGCGCAGACCTCTCAGTATAAAAAGTTGGTCTCTTTGTATGAGGATATTTAGGTAACAGTTATTCATATTTAATTTACCCATTCACTTCACTATCTCTTCACAGTAAAGTTAATCAGCTCATCTTGCAAACAAACAGAGACGTTATTAATAAACCAGGAGGAAATGATGTACAAAACAGTTCAGACGCAG